>NC_041349.1:16599626-16869626 GCF_004354835.1 Perca flavescens
TGCAAACGTTACACTATAGAAAGTATTTGGATTCAAAATATCTGTCAGAGATTTGGAATGTGGTCTTGAGCTTCACAGTACATTGGTGCAGCTGAGCGTGAGGGTCTCTACCCTTTATTACCTCTACAGAAAACATATTTTATTCTGAAGCTTTAGGCCCTGGCCTTTACCTTTATTTATTAAAGGCATAGTTTGACATTTTGGGAAATATGATAATTTGCTTTCTTGCTGAGAGTTAGATGAGGAGATTGATACCACTGTTAATCTTGTCATTTAACTCTCTGCAACATTACCCAAAATGTTGAACCATGCCTTTAAGTGTTTAATTTTAAATCTAGCTTTAGCAGCAGCCTGCTCATACAAACATAATTTAATCAAACGTATTGTATCTTGTTTCTGTCAGGCTCCTGTTTCTGGGTGGCAGTGCTCGACGGACGTGTGGTGGGGATCGTGGCGGCGAAAGGCCGCGAGGATGACAACCGGGTGGAGCTGCGGCGCATGTCGGTGGACTCTCGTTACCGCGGCAAAGGCATCGCAAAGGCACTAGGTCGTCGTGTTCTGGAGTTCGCCGTGCGCAACAACTATGCTGCTGTGGTCCTGGGCACGACGGCTGTCAAGTTGGCTGCTCACAAGCTGTACGAGTCGCTGGGCTTCCGCCGAACGGGCCAGAGCGAGGACTACAGGCTCCCCGGGATGAACCGCTCACCACTGGAGAGGCTCTTCTTCCAGATCCGCTATAGCCGCTACCGCCTGCAGCTCCGTGAGGAGTGAGAGGTGACAGGGAGAGGGAGAGAGAGATGGAGAGGGGGAGATGGAGATGGAGAAAGAGAGGGACAGAGAGAGAGAGAGAGAGAGAGAGAGAGCAACGACCCTCCTTCACCCGAGAGCCCCGACCGCATCCTCTCCTCTGACAGCTTTTATTTATTTTGTGTCATTAGAGATAACTTTGAGTACTTAACACTTCTACTATTTCATCTTTAAAGTCACTAACTTTTTCATTACTTTTATGCTTTTGTTGCTGTTGTTTTTGTATTATACTTTTACATTTTAAATAAGTTTCCTCTATTTTATTAAGCTATTTTTTGTACCTTTACTCCTCCCTTTTCATTTTGGGAGAAAAAAAGGCTTTTATAGAAGACATCTAACTGGCACCCCAACTAGGCACCCTCCCCTGCCCCTTTGGTTTTAAGATGATGTGACTCTGATCAATACTCCCATTCATTACTACTCCACAACACCCTCTTTACCCCTCCCCCATTACCTCAAGCCCTCCCTTCCCTCCCACATTCTCCTTATTTCCCCACAGCAAAATTCGGGTGTAGATGCAGGAGAGTGCAATGAGACATTAACATTCTGTGTCATTGGGGGTGGACAGAACAATGGATGGGTTGGGAGGGGCATATATGGCTTCCTCAAGAGCAAAACACACAAAAAGTGCTTGTGGTACACACTCTTTTTTAGCTCTTCAATGCAATGTGTGTGCATTGTGGACATGCATGCTCACACAAAACAAGTAATTGGGCTTTTAGCCAGTCTCTCTCAAGACACCATATTGAAGCACAGCAAGAGTGTGTTACCGACCCCCATAGTGAGAGAGAAGGATGACAGGATGGTTACCGGAATATGCACTGTGTATCATGCGTCCTAGACGGACATGGATATACACAGTACATCTTCCTCACACGCCCTCCTCTTTATTCCTCTTACTGATTCTTTTTTTTTGGATCTTTCCTTCCTTCCTATTGTTTTATTAATCATTGCTTTTCTCAATGGAGCTGTGGAGAGGGTCTCTGATTGGTTGAGGTGACAGGAGGATGGAGCTTTCTCGCTAACAGATCCTAAGATACAATATAGCTGCATGTCAGAGCTTGTGTGTGTGTAAGTGTGATTGTTGATTATGTGACTGTGTGTGATTTTGATGAGGCTATGGTCATTACACCGTGCCTCAACAGTGTATGACGAACAATTTACCTATTTTTATTTTTGCGTGAAGAGACACGCACCTTTCTTGCTATGAGTCCAGTATTATCTAAGTAAACAACTACTTTCTTTGTGTACTTAACATACATAAATTGTTTACTGAGTGAAGAAAGATACATTCTAACATTTTGAATATGTTTAGTATTTGATTGATAATTAGTAATTTTATAACTTTAAACACATATTACCACATTGTAATATGCAAATTTTACTGTCAAAACTACGACAATTACAAAGTAGCTGCAGCCTTCACTCCACATATTAATCCAGGTTATTGGGAAACAACTTGGGTAAGACATGATTACTAGCAATACTTGCAAACCTACAGTACATGACTGAGCACAAACAACAAATAATGATTTAAACCAACATATTGGCATGAGTATTCCCCCTTCTCCATGTATTTATATTGTGTAAACAGTTGAAAACTCATGTAGTGAACAAAACATAGTAGTATTTCCCATAACACCTCTCTCCATCTCCATCCTCTGACCATACAACCAGCAGTAGATTCAGCCATCCACGACTCTGAGCCTAAGTTATGTCATCATACCATTTGTAAAAAGTAAAATATAAATCAAAATACAACAAAAAAATCACATAAGATGAAAAAAAAGAAAAAAATTGAATACAAATGTAATCATCATGAAGTTAATGACCCTCCTTGCCTTGCTGCCAGCCCCCCCAAAAAAAAACCTCTCCCTACCACCCATTCATGAATCTGTCTGCAACCCTGGGCTAGACCCCACCACACCTTCCATCTGAACCCTCCACTGACTTTCCCTATGCCAGGCCCCACCCAATTCCCGCCCATCTCTGCATGCGCCACAGAGCCTTGCTGCACTGCTTTTATTATTCCATTAGAAGCTTGGTGGACGAAGCCTAGACCCTGCGCCCCTACTCTGATGTCATCTAGGCAGTGTGACGCTCTGGGACAGGCTGGTGCCAGGTTGCAAGGGTGATGTATGGTTGGACGAGTATGGGTGTGATTCAGAAGACACAGAAAGTTAGAGAGAAAATGTGTGTGTGTGTGAGTGTGTTCAGTGTTGGTGCAGAGTCACTCACCAACTGCAGCACCGTCTGGATGACATCATGCCTGCCAGCCAACCAACTGTAGAATGCAAAAAGCAATGCAAAGTGTGGCATGCCTCTGTATCCGGTGTGTGTATGGTGCCTGCCCTGGAAAAGTTTAGAAGTAAAAAATTAACTAATTTATATACGATATATATATATATAGAAAAGAAAATAAGCTTCTTTTTAAAAATGAAAATATAAAAGAAATGTGTGTTACTTTGTATGAAAAAAGAAAAGAAAATTGTATTATTTGCATGAAATGTGTCTTTGAATGCAACACTTTTAAGGGAGAAACTCCTAGCACATGGCATACAGTGGAACCATAGATGTGTCTTTTTTTATAATGGTTTATTTTATTTGAAATGATTAAAATAATTCTCTAGGAGTGAAATTAATACCAGCCACAAGCCAGTGCTCATAAATCTTTCGGAGATATCAGTTTCTTAAAGCCTTGCTAAATTTGAAAGTGGCTATTGATATTCAGATTTATCCGTCACTGGCTGGAGGACAAAATAGTTAGTTTCCTTCCTTGATCGCAGTGGGAGTGAGGGCATATGACTGAAAGCATCATAGCTCTTCTTCTATTAAACCAGCTTGTGGTAAAGGTCACAAACACTTTGCAGAACTAAGAATGATGCAAGAGATAAACATGTTTTCCCATGCAGTGCACAATATTTCATCCACTAAGTCATTTGCCAAGTTTATCATATGCAGATAAAGGAAATGCAGGCTGCAGGATAGTGTAATGGTTTTCAGTGACGGTCAAATGTTTAGACTCTGCTCCAGCTGACACAGGCAATAGCTGCTTCTTGTTAAAAGTGTCCTCAAACGCCACACTGACCTTCTATCTGTGTCAGCTAAATGCCTAAAATATACAATAAATACCTGATTGATTTTGCATCTAACTTTGGATTAAACTTTCCACAATATAATTTTTTATAATTAGGTATGTACATACATACAGTCGCCTTTAGCTATTTAAAGCCGTTGAGATGCTTATGTATGTCAGGTCCCCCTCCCATCCTTTGTTTAAGCCATGTCTAGAGGAGGTTTAGCTACTGACAAGTTCTTTGTCTTTTAATTAGAGCCAACCAAAGTTTTCTCTATGAAATTCTACAAAGTAAAAGCAAGGCACACATGCACTGAAAACATCAACCAGTATTGTTTTAAAAAAACACATCAGATGTTTTCATAGAGGAACATGTGGAGGATGCCTCACACCACCTTGATGCATCCGCTTTGAACTTGGTTGTTGCTGGAGAGTCAATAGAGGACCAGACTGTATTTTGTGACACATTTGGAGCAACAGCTACCACTGGCCTTCACATTGCATTTACAAACTTCCTACGAAGCTAAGGAGGAAATTAGGATACAACAGCCAAACTAGTATGAACACAAAATATGATATCACAGTTGTGAAATTTAAGTGCCAGTGGTGCTGAGGCTTTAGATAGAAACAACACAGCAGACACATTTGGAGTGTCAAATAACTTATGTTAGTTATCGCTGCCGGTGTGTTTAGGTCCTTACTAAATGACTCAACCCATTCTTTATAAGACTTGGGTGAGGTCGTAGGTTAAGAGTGAGAGGTGGGCTTTGCTGAGGTGGATTGTAAAAAACAAAACTGTGGATCTTGTGGAAGAATGTGAAGTCTGTCAATTCTGAGCCAATTCTGCTGCTGCCAATCTCAGTTTTTGCCTGCTGAAATGCAAAATACTCCATGTATGTTTTTGGGAGAAACTATTATCCATACTGGTACATTTTCTGAACAAAGGTAATATCATTCAAAAAGCCTTTGTCAAGGCCTTATACACCGGAATCAAACACTGGAGTTCAAATATCTTGTGGACTGCATGGCTTTAGTTATTTAAGGGGTGACTTTGAATTGTAAAGATGAAGTGCACTGACTATAATGCATTTATTTCAAGTCTGAGCAATGTCTGTTTTCTACTTAATGTGAATAATATGCCATCTAAAGTCTCACCTCCCATTTAAACCTGGTAATGCATACTTAATGTTAGAATGTAGTAATTAAACTGTATGCAACTTTTACCCGAGTGTACATTTAGTTACAAACCATTCCTCTGAAATGTTCTGCTGATGTACAATCCAAAAACATCCTCACACATTTTTTATTTGGTTTTCTGTGGTTTGTTTGAGTGCGAGTGTGCTGTCCTATTGGTTGAGGTTTGAGATAGTATGCTGCATAAAGGCCTCTCCTGCTGGTGAAGGCTCTTTTAGTTTTGAGTGCTTTAGATCCCAAAAATGATCATCTGATGCTCTCTGATGGCAGACACAGAGGCACATGCTGAGGTTAATGAAGCCAAAGCTTCAACTTCAACAGTTTAAAAAAAAGAAAAATATCAGTATTTGTCACGATCAATATTTAATTCGGTTTATCTACTGGTGAAGGAGCATAGAATTCAAAACTGCACAAATGTACAGATCCTGTGGGTGTGTTGTGTTGATGGTGTGTGTCCATGCTTGACAGCCTTGGGGCCGAACACTCACAGGCATGAATGTAAACTGCCAACATTTAAGGTCTTAGAACATTTTTTGTTTTAAATCTTTCGTGGTTGCTTTTTTACTTTATGAATGAGAAGGATACGAGAAAAAAAGTTGAAAAGCAGCTATTGTTTATTTTATTAAGTGATTAAACCACTACATTAGATTTTAGACATTTAGTGTGATTGTAAATAGCCGTATTTCTGCTTGTTGTTAATGTATTATTTACTGCAACCTGTCATCTTTGCCGGTTTTAACCAATCCTGATGGAGTTCATTTTTGTCTCAGAAGATGGCTGTCGCATGGAATGTTCCACCTACCGAGGAGGGCGAGGGGTGAGGGAGGAATATGCCACATTGGCAGTTAAATAGGGGTGTGTGGTGGGACTGCGGGAGGAGGTCTGCAGCAACAGAGCTCCATAGCATGGACTCCCTCTCTCTCTCTCTACCTCTGGTGAGGACTTTTGCTCCACTGTGGCGATTACAGAAGGACTTACTCTAGACTGAGGCCACGGGTGCCAAGAACACATAAGCACTTGTAGCACAACTGTGTCTTGTTTTGCTATTAAAGTACAGATAGTTTTGATTTTTTACATTTCCTATGAAGAATATGGATAAAGTTTCTCTTTCTCCTGTATCGACTGTATGTATCATAAGCATATATACAAGACATGATACCATAATGTATAATTTGCATTACGACCCATGGCTAATTTTTGAGGTGGAAATTTGCCAAAGGTGACAGTAATTTCTGCATTTTGTTCCTTATGCGGCTATATATTGTTCTACACAATCCTGTACTTACTTCTTATTATTTGGAGAGAAAAAAACCTGCCCACGTGCCATCTAACCAAGCAATAAATACAAACAGAAAACCACAAAATAATGCTTAATATGCATATTATCAACAATGATTTTATTAAAAACATGAAATGCTGCATTGATGTGATATCCCTTATACTGTACCAATTAGTGGCAGTGATGCCATCACATTATTGGCATTGCAACATTACCACTCATTACATCGAAGCCTGAAGGGGTGTTTGATTGTAAAATGTTTCTGTTTTTTGTATTTTTTCTTTACAAGGAGGTGTCAAAGATGTTTTTTTTAAAACCCAAGTTGAAGTACACATGTGTACCTCTGAAAATTTCTACAGATGTCAATAGGAAATGACAAGAGGGGGATAATGGATGCTAAAGAATGAGCAGTTCAAGCAGACAGGAAAAAAGATGGTGCAGCCCCATTCTGAAAGTGCAATCTGCTGTAAGTCTCTTAGCTGAGCTTTTATTTAACCACAAAGACTTTCGACTTAACTTGTACCACTGAGACATGCACTGCAACTTCACTACCACAACTCTGTCAGTACAAATTGAAAAATAATCAATTAAAAATCAACAGCAAGAATCACAAATCATAAAATGTTTCTCACAAGTGGGATTCAAAGTCTTTTTTTTATCGGCAAATTAGCTACTGTAAAGTTGTAAAGTATATTTTACTGTAAATAGCATCTGGGGGTCATTTTTACTCCTTTTGTAAAAGAAACTGTGGATTCAAAATATTTAAAATATATATTTTAAAGATATTTACAGCACTAATAAAGAGCTTATACAGTAGTACAGGTGTCTTCATCTGTATTACCTCAAAACAATCCCATACTGACTCTATCCCAGGCTGATGGGTTCAGACATAGCCTCCCTTGTCCTGCCTGTCTGCTTGAACTCTCAAGTCACCAGAGAGAGCCAAGAACACTGCAACAGCAGCAGTTCTGTTAGCTACTAGCACACACCAGCCAGGGCCATGAATATCAGTGGCTCTGGACTGAGCTATCTAGCTATAGCACACTGCTGCAATGCAAGGGGCTCTCACTGCCCTGGAGCCCTGTCATGGCTGTTGTCTGTTGCCAGGAAACCGACCCACACAAAGCACAGCAAGGGATTGATATGCAGCCACACTGTGGGGAGGCAGTCAGGTCAACAATCTATCTATCTAAAGCAATCTATGATAGAGAAATGGAAGGAGGGATTGATACATAACTGGATGAGATGGATGGACTTGGGGGGGAAGGGAGTTAAATGGTCTCTGAGGGAACTTTGAAAACCTGGGGTTAGGACAGGGGTGCTTTGGCTACGGTGAGGAATTTGAGAGAAGAGGCCCCATGTAAACTAGAGCAGTGAGAAAATAGTGCCAGGGGCCCATAGGGTTAGAGAGGTTACAGGAAGAGAAAGAGAGGAAAAGCAGGGTCAAAATGACAGACAGATATGGTGTGGGAGAAGATTTTCATGTAATACAGTAATAAGGTTAAGTATGATGTGATGATTTAGCAGATTTAGTGATTCCCAGGGAGACATTGCTTAAGATGAAGAGGCATGTTTGTAGGTTCAACCAGTCTGCCCGACCTCAGTGAGACTGCAGTGACAATCTGGTCTTTATTGGGGTCTATTAGCTTTCAGTTCCCTTTCTGCCATTCCTTTGGAAGACTCCTGTATTACCACACCAGTATTACTATTATTATTGTGATTATTAACCTTTTCTTTTATACTGACAAACACTTGGAACACTGTATAGATGTAAAGATGGGATTTCCTGCATTATGACGATTGAAACATGGATGTACATATATTGTATCAATTAAAAATGATGATGCATTAAGCTTTTATATGTTGCAACAGTAGACTGATTTTTTTCATACTTGCCAAGAGAGCAGAGAAAAGGAGGTTAAATGATAGAGAATAATTTGAGATAAATATTAGATTTGAAGTGATATAAGTATCAGCAATCACAGCCGTGAGGATACGTGCTGCAGGGTCTACTTACAAATCTGACGGGTCGCCATGGCAGCCAGGGAGACTCATGCTGTTGCCCTTGACAACTGGAGTCTTCAGAGGGACCCTTGGGCCTTGGCTGTTGTTAATGGCACAGGTCATTAAAGTGAAGGCATTGTTTCTTCAAATGTACATAATCATAAGGTCATTCATATCATTAAAGCGAAATGTTTAAGAAATAGAATAGAGGCCAACATACGATGGATCTCCATCATGCATTTTTCTGTTTTTTATTTATAAAAGTAGAAGATAACAGGCATAATGTAATAATTATTCATCTCCCTAATATGCCTTGCTGCCAGATTATTTTAACTGGTGAAATAAACAAAAATGTTCCAATTGACTATATATAGAATACAACTAAACAGTTTTTTTTAAATTAGTTTTGTTTTACCTCCATAACTACTTTGAACACCACTACTCCAAATTTCACTGTGCCTTCTAGAGATTGCACATACCAGTCTCACGCTCCCCTCTGAAAGGGTGGTGGTGGTGGGGGGGGATGGCCGTGAACCCTAAAACCACAGAACAATGAGAGAATAGAGGACAGATTTCCATAACACTGTCCCTTGCTCTGGTTTTGAAGTGCTCAAACTGACCTGGTGAGAAAAGCTTCTCTCACAACAGCACATGGAGAACACATTCCTGTCAGTGGGTTCAACAGGCAAAGTGAAGGGCTTTTGCACTGAAAAAGAAAGGAAACTTGAGGAATATAAATACATGACAAGACAGAACTGTTGGCAGATCTGCTGGGTATCCCACATGCCACCTTTGTACCAACCTAAAAAGTGACAACTCCTATAATTAGCAGCCAACGTGAGGTGACATTTTAAATAGGTAATGGGGGTTAGGCTTTTTTTTTTAAATGTCACAATGGTGTATGGTTCTGCCTAGACCCATTTTGTAGGCTTAAAGGGTCTTAATTGGAAGGGCCAAAAGAGCCTTGCTGTGGCTGCCAGAGACAAGGAAAGTCAGTCAGCGTGCCTGGAAGCCGGTGATTGTATGTGAGTGCTTTCATGGTGGCTGCGTAGATTGAAAAAAAGAGTAGGGGCGTGTTTCTTAAGTGTGTGTATGCTTGTGTACGAGCATTCGTGGAATGTGTCTTCTGTGACAGAGGCACCAACAGGACAAAGGGGAGAGTGGGCTAGCGCCAAGCGAGTGGATCAATGATGAGCTGGAGAGAGCAAAGCGCTGGATGCACATGGCTGAGCAAAATTAGATCATCTTTGAATCAGCTGAATGCAACCAACAAAAAGGTGATTTATTGGAGAAATCGTCCTTGAAAATATCCTGACTTTATGGCATTAAAATATTAGAATATCTGCTGAATACAACTGACCTTTTTTGACTCTCCATTGCTCTTTGCCCCCCCACCCCCTAGAATCATCGTCAATTAAGGGTGAAAAGAATATTGTCAGGGAACTATGATTTAAAACTCATTTGTAACATTAATTAGCTTGAATTTTTAAATTCAAGCTAATTATGCTTGTTCAAATATTCTACGCTTCAGTTAATAAGAGCATCAGCTCTAAAAATGCTCTAAAATGTAATGTGCAAATTAGCTTGAAGAATTCATTAAGGATTAATGCCTAGTGTACAAAGAATAAAACCTGCATGAGAAAATGAAACCGGGTGAGAAAAGTCATTGGGTTTATCAAGTGGGAACCTCAAAGCAAGAATTATTCTGCACAAAGCGTCAAAACAATAAATACAAGCATGTTTTCTATAGAATACAGTACACCAAATTGCAGGTACACAGTAGGTCAACGCTATGCCTTTTTACAAAAAAATCATACAACACATTTTATGAACCAATAAATATCAAGCACTCTCTCAAATGTGGAGATTCACCTTGGCAACACGGCAGAGAAAACAGCATTGGTCTTAATAAGAGTGTGAAAACAGAGGAGAGGAGGAAGGAAAAGAAGAGCGATCCAATCTGTGGCTCCTGCCATTGCCCCCGCATACGGATGGAGTGAAAGCAAGAACTGGGAGCTGGAAGGAGCTGCAGCTGCCTGGTTTCCATAGCAATGTGGATGCAGGACACGTGAAGAGAGCGGGAGAGACAGACTTAGTGAAACAGAAAGACTACAAGAGAAAGAAATGTAACAAGAAATGGAAAAAAAGGAAGAGGCAGAAAGATGAGAACACACCAAGAGGGATAGGGAGCAGAGCAAGAAAATATTGTAAAATGTATTTGATACAGAGGCGTAGTGGTAGAAGAAGCAACAGAGGTGGTGAAAGGGGGAGAAAGATAGAAAGCGCAAAAAGAGGAAGGACTTAAAGAGAAGGAGAGGGAGACATTGGAGGGATGTTAAGCTCAGACATGGATCCCCAAGACTTGCCACTGGAGACTGCCACCTTCAGGGGGACCTGGAAAACACACACACACACACACACACACACACACACACACACACACACACACACACACACACACACACACACACACACACACACACACACACACACACACACACACACACACACACACACACACACACACACACACACACACACACACAGTAAAAGAGAAAGGTGTCAGTGTGTCAGCACACCTGTGTAGATGTCATGCCCTGTGGCTTGCATTTCAATAGTCAGTAGTCCACTGAGTAAATATTTGTTTTAGTGAAAAAGCAGTAAAGATGATTTCTGTGTCTTAAAATTAAAAAGTGTGGGTTGATGGGTAAAATATCGGCATAATATCATGCACTGTACTTAAGAAGTATGAGTTTCAACCACAACACGTGCAAGTAAAAGCAAAGACTTTGAATGTGCCTATTTCTTGGACCATGTTGTTATTGTGTACATCTCCATTTGCCTGGGTCCCATGGCAAAAAAACTATTTATGCATCCACAATTGAACAAAGGTTGAACACGACAACTGACACTATTATATCACTGGATGATTTTAATTACAGGATCCATTTACTCACCTTAAGATGGACTCCTAGATGGTCAATGTGCTGAAGGGACTCCATGGTGCTCCTCACCAGATCTGCACCAAAGTACATGCACAAACATGTAGAGTCATTGCATTGTAGGTAATGTATGTGCAGGTTTTGACAAGGAAGAAGAATGTGGGTGAAAAAAATCTGCTGCATTGATTTTGATCATTTAAAAAATAAAACTGGCCATCGTGAGTCGGACATTGTTTGATGCAATGCTAAATCTGTGGAGTTCTCTTTTAATTGTAACATTGTCACGAATTGTCATGAATTTACCAAAACAAGCCTTAATGTCTAAAACACATTTCAAGCATTTATACTACTTTACATACAGTATTCTTCACTCTACAAATACTTGGCATCACAGGTCATGTGTCTTTGATACAAGGGAAATATTTGATATTGGAAGTTGTAAATTCACCTGCAAACTGTTCCACCTGGGAGTCCTCCACTTCGTACAGAAGCTCATCGTGGAGCTGTGCTATCAGCCTACAGTTACAAACACATTCAAAAATGTATAAACACACCAACTACTGCTAGACTATAACTTCAATTTAGGGCTGTACCAAATGTCTTTTTTTTCCATTCGAAACTTGGATTGAGCTTTTCGAATCAAGCTTTAAATATCTGTTGTCATATTTTAGGACGTCATCACCCAAAAAATAAAATAAAAAATAAAAATAACTCCTTGAACAAAATTCTCAATTTGAATGATGTGACTGATCAGATTAAATGAGTTAGTCTTGTTTTATTAAATCAACTTTCTTTAATGAATATTCTTTCTCAGTTTCGTCAACATAAATACATGTAGGCAGCAGGCTAATCCAATAAGGGTATAAAATAATGATGACATAATAATTGCACCCTTAGCCTTATAGCAACATTATGCTATGACAGAAACAATGCTCTGGAGTTATCGGAAATGTTTGGAGCACACAAGTCAGAAACAATCCTACGCAGCCACCACTGGAATCTAATACTACAAATAGTATTATACTAATAATATTCGTATAGCCTAATCTTTTGTGCTGAACTGTGCAGAAATACCAGTTATAATTAATAAACATGAAAAAAAAGAGCTGGTCAGCAATCGAATGTTGATTTAGAATTCCAATGTCAACGTTATGAATGAAGCTTTGAAGCCTCAAACTATTCCGTACAGGCCTAGTTCAACTACTACTAATATTGCGGCATCTTCATCAACATGCCACCATGCAGGCTTCAAGTAAGTCCTCCCTGTACTTTGCATCCTGCTCACCCAACATACTCATTTAATTCTAGTATACTTTTGTAACAGCAGCAATCATTTGAGAGAACTCTATTGCTGTATGATGGGAGAGAGTGAAGGACATATTGTTACATTAGGAAAAATGGCTCATAATATGAGTGTCTTCAGTCACTAGCCCCATGTTGAATGGTTGTACCTGACAGAGCGTGAGCTGGAAGAGGAGACCAGCTTGAAGATTCTTATCATGGCCATCTTACAGAGATCAGCAGCAGAACCTGCACACACATACACAAACAAAGTCCCACACAGTTGCAAAGGGGTACTCAAGAGGATGAATAGATTTAGCCAGCAAAAGGCCTGTAGGCCAGGCAGTGGTTAGAAAGCTAAACTGAAGAAGCTGACTAATGATTAAATGAGCTGTAAGGTAAGATATTAAAGGTATTAAATAGTGTTATAGTGATTTCTTTTCCCACAAACAGCTAGTTTCAAACAACTGCCACTTCCTGATCATTAGAAGTAAAACAATAAGATTACAGACCAGCAAACAAGCCTACGCTATCGCACAGACATGTCTGTCATCCTACCTTGGACCACAAAGTTGACTGCCTGCCTCTCAGCCTGCATGCGGATACCCCAATCGGGGGCGTTGATGTTAGGGAGGGTGCGTCGACGACCCATGATGGAGAGCACATACCCTAAACAAAAGCAAAAACACAATATATTTAATAATTAACAGTTATAATTCTGAAGAATGTATGCGAGGTGCGATCATGCCTTCAGTCTAGTTTGAGCAAATCTGTCTTTGAGGGCTGAGAGATAGATTTATTTTGTTTTTACTGAATATTTGAAGGCAAACGGTTTACATTTTGCTGACATATAAAACTGTATATTTTATATTATATTTATTTTACTATTCATAACACTTATTTTGTTGCAATTGTATGTTCTTGAAATTAATAATTAATATAGTTAAAAATATAATTATTGCAGATATACCCTGAAATATTGTGATACTGTTTTAGGGCTATATCGCTAATCCCTAATGCAAGGAATAAAAGACTTAAAATTGTGTGCAAACAATCAGAATAAAAATATAATGTGACCTTCAGTTACTTATCTACCTCCCTCTCCCCCATGTTGAATGGTCATGTTTATTAAATGAGAAACAGAGTTATACTGAAATGATATTTGGGAACTTGCTTGTGTAGATGTTGCATCTTGCTGAAATGCAAATTATTGTTATACATATAAAGCATTTCTTGTATAATATAATGCAAAATATTATAACATAGAATCTGGTATAACTGTTATATCTTTTTTTTAAGACATTCTTCTGATATTTGCTTGTCTAAACAGACAGAAACAGACAGGTATAAAATTGGTGGAGTTCCACCTTTTAAAACATACAAGGGGAATATGCTCATCCAAAGTCTTTATTAAGTTTTGGCCTATAACTCATCAGTCTGTGGATGAAAACACTCTACCATTTCTGAACTCCTTTCAGGCAAGTGACTCATGCATAATGACACGCTGAGCAGAACTAAAGCTACAGATTTGAAGAGAACAGTTTCATGAAAAGTAATTTGTTGAAAAAGCATTATAGATGATTATGGTAACAGTGGGTTTACAATGACACATGCACGCACACACACACACACACACACACACACACACACACACACAACACACACACAAACACACATGATTCAAATACAAAAGCAAAGAGAAACACAGTCACATTCCCAGTACAGTCACACAAACACACATTAGAAGGCAACACAAGAATGTGCAGTGACGTGATGCACACATTATACCCAAACACACACATCATGAAATGCAGGTATGCAACACACACACACACACACACACACACACACACACACACACACACACACACACACACACACACACACACACACACACACACACAGGACCAGTACATTCCACCAGCTGGACAATAGAGCAGGCTTTACAGCTAAATCCCTTTAGTATCCCTTACTATGAGGAAAGCCAACCAGGGTATGGAACCTGAATGACCCTCTTCCCAGAAGACACACATACAATCACGGACACAAGCATAAATGTGTAGGAAATGAGCGCACAACAGACAGTAACAAACACAAAAACCTTTACTCCCTGTGAATTAACCCATGACACATGCGTGTGACCTTTTCACCAGGAATGTGACCTTTGCTCTGGGGCCCAAGGACAGGGATGTGAGGTCTACTTTGTGACACACAAATGTTGTTTCCAACCATGGACAGTTGTGTGAATCACACTGGAATGTGTGTGTTTTTCATACCCAATTGGCAGTTAAGTCAGTGACACAGTGCTGTTCAAGTTCAGGCTGTTAGTGTGGAGAAAGCAGAAGTACGTTTGATGGGCAGCATAACTGGAAACTAGGACAGGAAACAATTCAATAGCATCATTTCTAAACTTTTGGTGGTATTGTACTGATGATATAGTTTCATTGTTTATCAAAATTAAAAACTTATAACCAAATTAGTTATTAAAGGCACTGACAACCTATTCTCAATCAGCTTTTTTACTGAGTGATCTGGCCTTATACAGCCAAGTTAGTCTTGCACTTCCATGCACCATTTGGGATTTAGCAATATTTAAATCAAAATCTCATCAAATCACACTCACACAGTTTTTATGAAGCAGATTAGTTTTTAAGGGTTAAACACACTTAAGAATGTTAATGTTTTTCATCACCTTTTAAGTTGTTATGGTGAACTTATTAGTGTTAATAAAAGTTGCTTATTTACACATCCAGCTGTTACAGAGCAACATTATCATTGATTTGGAGCTTAATATTCACTATCTTTTAGCTCTGTTTTTGGTCACCACCAACTCCTGAGGGAATAATCTGACTCTTTAGCTGCTAAATGCTCTAATATGGTCACCAGCTAATTGCTACTTTTGTCGGTGTGCTATGTGGTTCTGAGCGGGTAGTGCACAGTGGGGTTTTAGAGCTTTTTAGCTGAAACAGCTGTCTGCTTTGACCAGAAATGGCGCTATGAGAGCAGTGAGGGTGAACGAAAACAGTAAAGTTGCAACCAGACAGCCAAAAGATGAGCAGAAACTCACTATAAAGCTCCGTAACGCTGATGGGAGCTGAAGATTCAGGTGATAATTGTATGTTCATTGCTAAGAGTGATCCCTTTTACATTGTCATTTGATACATTGTCATTATAAAAAATATTATTTACAGCCACTTCATTTCTTAAGATTTGAAACCAAGGGGCTTAAAGGTCTATGTTTGGTCTGATGCAATGGACAACAGCAGAACATAGTTCATTACACTGAACATCAATTTGGTTAGTTTCTATGTAGTTTTGTATACATGAGCCATATTGTAATATATATAGACATTGAAAAAACATTTTTATTGTTATTGTCAAATTAATTTTGCGAAATTGCCTAGCATACTGGAAAGTAAGACTGGTAAGAAAATTATTTTTTTTTTGTATCTCAGCACCCATAATGACAAATTAGTAATATTCACTGGCAAATATATGTCTTAATTATAACAATGATGTTGGTAAAGTAACATTTCAGAGAACAAAAGTTGACTTTTCTCATCATCAGTGTGTGTGGTGTTTGAACTGAAGCTGCCCACATAACTCAGTGTTGCTGCCATTTGTGCGGACCATTATCCATGACAGAGCATAAAAGGCTGAAGCAACAGCTAAACTGCAAATCCCTTCATTATTAATGACAAGCCTTTGCCAGCTCCACTGTGTGCAAGAATCTGCAGTTGAAATATCTGCATGAGTATGGGCATGAACAATTTTTGTGTTTGCACAGCAGGGTCTATGCAGATCTAGGCTTCCCTGTGTCTGCTGTGGCCTTCAGAAGAGTTGGCTGGTTTTTTGTCTTTTTATCTCAGGCAGTCTTTACAAGTCATTCACTTGTTACAGCATTCATCCCAAAACCTTTGATATAAAAAAAACAACAGGACAGGCTTACCCAGTGTGGTGGCTTTATCTCATTTTAATATCAAGGACAGCGAGCATGGACCATTCAGAAAAGCGCAGTCATGGTAGATATGGCTATAAAGTAATTAATTGTAGTGTATATAATAAAAAGAAACTATCAAAATATTCATATTTTAGTCCTCATCTTTGGCCCATTTCTTCTGGGTTATTACATTTATGTTATTCTTCCCCCATTACATCCAAAGCCTTTTTCCTCTCTTCTCCTCTCTCTGCTATTACACCCACATTGTGATACTGACCTCACATTCATGTTGCCCTGTCCAATACATTTTCAACAAATATGACAGTAGCTGAACCTGCACTGTTCACCTCATCTCTGCTCAGCCTGCCAGCATCCAAAAGTTCTGAACAAAATATTGCTGTATCATACCAATCAACTATAAACTCAGGGATGTGCAGAGTGGACGAGTAGCCCAGACATGAATTAATCTCTGCTGCCTGAGTCACAGCACAGCTAAAACAGCCATCTAGTGTGATACCTTATATCCCCTAAGCCAGCACAAGTTACAGAGGACTATTTTATCAATCAGCTACTGTAAATTTCTGATGTGAAATGAGGGAAGAGACAAATGGAAAAGAGATATAAAAACAGTGATTGGATGAGGAAGAGTAAAAGGAAGAGAGACAGATAGGCAGGACCATGGAAAAAAAGGAGGAGACACAGAAAAGAAACATAAACAGACTGAAGGACAGCAAGACAAAGTGTGAGGCGAGTGGGGAAAATAAATTCCGGCACTGTCTCCGATGGGACGATAACCATGGTGATGAGCTGAATTAAAGGCGACTGTGTGACGCAACATCACATACACGGTGATCTGTGCGCAGCATTTTGGAAGAATGAGTCCATTAGGCTTCAATTAGGAAACGGAAAAAAGGGAAAGCAATGAGCGGGTAGTGTCACCGGTGATATGTTGCTGTGGGGTGATGGCTGATCACCTTTCTGTGTGGGGTCAGTGTTTGTGACAAAGGTATACACCATCTCAGCTGACAATGTTTACTACAAAACAAGGTTAATTTATACAATAAGTGTTATCCAAGATAAAATGAAGAAGGATCCAGTTTTCAATACAAAAAAGCCTGAGAGTAAGTGGCATTTGTTAGTACTGATACAATTGGCTCTTTCTCACAGAGACTACTATTTGATTGGGGTGTAACTGGCTTATAATTTAACTGCTGACTTTTTACATGCTTTTACTAGATAGGGAAAAGCTGATACAGCAAATATAAGATAAAGTTAAGATGGGATTGGATACCAAACCTGAGGCTGAGGTTTTAACCCAAACATAGGCCTCAGTGTTAAAGGTTGGAGGATCTGTTTTGGCGCAGACTGACCTCATCCCTCTGCCTGTCGACACTGGGCTCATGTACTGTCTGCAATGAGGTCTCAGGTGTGCAGTGTTGGCAGTTCAGTCCGAATATAAATTGAGTGTCCCTTCTGAACCATCAGCCCCTTCTAACCCCCCCCCACCATCCACCTCGTCCCCCTTACGCATTGACCCATGGCAGTTTGTCTCATTACTGCCAATGCAAGCACATCTTCTTCTTCCTCAGCCAAACACACAAAAATCCAAAGAGAGTGTGGGTGAACACCTAAGAAATTCAAACTACATAGTGTATGTCAAAAGTGCAGGTCCTAACCTACACACACACACACACACACACACACACACACACACACACACACACACACACACACACACACACACACACACACACACACACACACACACACACACACACACACTTTTAGTTATGTGTGTGGGGACATGTTGCTGTCTGACCCTAACCTTTAATCCTATACATAAACATTTTGCTATTGAATTCTAGGAAACCGTTCTTACAGTATGAGGCACATTTTCTCCAATGTCTTTCCCTTTAGGAGCATTAAGACTCAACATAACCTTGAGGCAATGCTTTAGGCTATATGGGATACACAATGGGAATTTGAATGTACACAGACCTTGTTTGTGGCACTGCTGGATGGTCCTCTGGATGAAGGCATGGACTTCTTTGTAGGTCTGCAGGAAGCTGTCCTGGAATCGGCTGGCCTGCTCAGCGCTCACCCCAAGGATCCCCGACAGACGCTCACGACCTGCAGAGAACAGCATTTGGCTAACTAGTATTTAACTATGCAAGCTTACATCAGGTAGAGAAGTTACAAGGAAGACATTGATGTCATGCAGATATAACATAAATAGTAGCCTATGATTAAGTATAATTATTAGCCATGATAATTCATTGTGTCCTAGATTACAGCTTCCTCATTGATTTATTATCTTCCACACACAAATAAGTGTTAGTAGAGTTAGCTAAAAAGTTGGCAATATCTGAAGTATGCAAAAGGAAAAGTGTTGCATTTTGGGAAATACACTTATTTGCTTTATTGCAGAGGGTTAGACTGTAGGAAGTTACTGCACCTGGCATATAACCCCCAATAACACTGCAATGTGTTGTTTTTACACTTGAGTATTTGTACGGATCAAACAAATAAGACATAACGTGTTAATTAGTGACTAGCTGTACCCTCGTTTCCAGTCTTTGTGCTAAGCTATGCTAGCCGGCTGCAGTTTTATATTTATCATACAGATATGAGAATGGCATCAATCTTCTCATTTAATTCCCGACAGGAAATCAATTAAGCATGTTTCCCAAAATGTCAAACTATTCCTTTAATATCAATTTTCTGTGATGATCTGCATTGTGAATGACCTAACTGCTAAAGACCTTGAGCCGACAAATGAACAACCAGTGAATTTAAATCGAGCAAAACTACCTTTATCATGACTGATTGAAGAGTGTGAAAAGAGATAGGAGAGGCCAGGAAAAGAGAAGAAAGTTGAAATGGGGCGAGTGAACAGAGGACAGACTGGACCAGAGGATAAAAGAAATGAAGAGAAAAAGTAGAAAGGTGAAAGATAGAAGAGGACAATATAAAAGGAGGGTGGGGCAGGATCAGGGCAAGAGACGTGTTTGTGTGAGTGTGTTGAGTGAAGATAGACGTGCTTTCCCAGGAAGTGTTAAAGGTGTATAGTTTGTAACAAGAGTAAAGGAGCGGGCTACAAGGTGATGAACAGATCGATAGAGGCGTGTAGAGGGTGAGCTAAAGAGTGCCACGGTTGCTGTGTGTGTGTGTGTGTGTGTGTGTGTGTGTGTGTTTGTGGTTTGGAGCTCTAAGGGCTGTGAGTTAATGTGTGGTTGGTGATGAATAATGTCACGCCAAATAGCTGAGAGCTGGTAGGAAGGTTAGCAGGGGGGACAGGGAGTAGTTTTTGCAGTATCATAAGCCAGTGTGAAAACTCATCCGAGAAAACACATACTAATAAAATATCTATGAGAATGCCGCAAATAAATCAAATCAATTTAATGTTTTAAGAATCAATATAAAATATACTTCAAATAAAGTTTTAGTCAGAATAATAGGTTGACCTCTAATTCTTAGTTCCTAAAAGTTGACTTGGACAAGATTACCATTAAAGCGTAACTCTTGCCAAAATGGAACCTAGGGTCTTTTTGTGAAGTGCTCAAGTTCATGAGTAGAGCCCCTGGTGATACTTGGAGCAAAGTTTCATGTTGTTTCGAGCCTTCTTAGTGTTTCAAAAATAGCTATTTTGAGGCTAGCATAAAAGTCCAAGCTCCCCCATTCAAAAGGCCCTTTAACCGAAAAATGAGAATACGGTAAATCTTAAAAGTGGCGCTTCCATCCTAAATATGCTTTTAAACAAAAGTTTGACTTGGGTACATTCACAAAAAGACCCTAGGTTGCATTTTGGCGAGAGTTACGCTTTAAGTACTGTATTCAAGTGTTTTTGCTGGCAAAATGGCACCCCAGTGAATACTTGATAGATATAAGATGGATATGTTTTTTGTATTAAGAATAAGGATAAAATAAAAAAGCCTTGGAGCAGATGAAGACATCTGAATTCATTTGAGTTGGCATGTCTGTCTGTGTGGCAGGTACACAGTTGCGGGAATATGTCCCTTTGAAAAAAATAAAAAAGTAACCAGTTAACCTCTATCATTTCCATTTCCTTCTCTTTATTTTCCCACTGCAGATTATACCTCTGTCTCACCACCTACTTTATTGGTTGACCCATTTGAATACGTATATACTGTATGTGTGTGTGTGTGTGTGTGTGTGTGTGTTCATGACTCCATAGCATTGCTCTGCCCCTCCTCCCTTATCTGATTATTGTCTTGCAGAGAAAGCTTCCTTTTAGTATTTGGTATCCATGGCAACACATCCTTCTGTTAAGTGACTGTGATTAAAATAAAATGCAAAGACAGGGTTTCCTTCCCTGTTTGTAAATATACAGCTGCAACATATGTACAGTAAATGAATTTTTGTTTTATAAAAGATTATATTATAGCATATAATATAGGCAATTTAATATAGGCCCTATATTAGAAACAAACAGGTTTATCTCTGAGAAGGTTCCTTCAGTTGTTTAAACAATGTGAACAGACTCAGATACAAAATCTTTCTTTGATCATGAAGCTGATTGTTACTGTACAATTCCCTAGTTTATCAGTGAAGTGTCTGAACTACACTGCGGACTGGATTCTCTGCTCACAGAGTGACAGCTGACTCACATGAATGGGTCCAGCGCAGGTTAAATGCGCATTGTCAGGTCATCAGTGTTACAAATTGTATGTCAAGGTTAACGTTAGATCCAGTAACTAATGTTTTTTCTTTTTCATAGAGTTTTTAGCCGCAGCGGCCACCACAACAGAACGTTGCTAGTGGAAACAGTAGTATTTAGTAATTACAGGTTTTCTTCTCCTACTTAACAAAATATGCAGCTGTGGAAATAAAAATAAAACTGTAGGCAGATGTCAGCAGTGTGGACCGGCGCTGTGTCTCCCTACATGTTGCAGAAGAACCTGTAAGCGAGTGGGGGTGCGGAGAGTGTGAGAGAAGATAGAAATGGATTCTTTACGGTAGAAATGGATTATATAACTATATCTCGTTTGAAAATATATCGATATACCTTATAAAGTCGATACAATGCCGAGCCCTACCGCGAAGAGCTGTCCGTCTAGATACTGATCAGGAGCTCCTTCTATTCCTCCTCTCATATACCCTCTTACTCCCAGCCCCACCCACTCTTCCCCTTTCCCCTACATTACTCTCTGCTTCACCACCTCCCCTGTCTTGTTTGCTTTTAGCCTACATTTCCTCTCTCAGCATCTCACTTTGTTGCTCTCATTATATCTCCTTACGCACTCCATATTTTCTCAACATTTTTAGCACTGACCTTTTGCTTTATGAATTGTCACTGCATGCATCCCATGCCCCCCTACATGTCTCAAATGAATAGCTTTTACACATTCGCCTCATTGGTTGTTGTGGTTTAATGTGTTTCCCAGAACTGACTCATTCATCAATGTGTGTGTGAGTGAATGTGTTTTTGTTCTCATGTTTGTTTTCTCCCGCTGAGAAGTGACTCTTGCTAAAGTAGAAATGCCACAGAACGCATCATCAGCTTGAGAGCATCAGATTTTGTTGAGCTCTACAATGCACTATATGCATACTCCATCCAAAGTGAGAAACAGCCAGTTCCCAAGCTTCATTCAAACCATGCGGTTCAGGTCAGAGCTGATAACTAGTGCAATCTATTTAGCTGTATACCACAAATACAGCCCATGTATAGTCTACTGATCATTTACTTTAAAGTAAGGCTGTGTTCAGACAGAAAAACAGTGGTCAATTAAACGGCCCATTTGTGTGACGTCCTGTTGAGTTCTTTAACCCCCAATGTAGCACAAGTAGACTTTAGTCTGTCTCAACTTTTCGCTACAGCCTAAACGCACTACCCCCATTCAAAATGAATGGAAAGACCTGCGTTTTTGCCGCCCCGTCTGACGGCCAAAAGCAGGCTGTGTGAATGCCCACTAAGTGAACATCAGTACTCATACATGTCAAATTCAGTTAAACACATACAATAACATCGACACCTTAGGTATGAAAGCTGTATGAACCAGCAAAACCTTTTTATGCATGACATACACTGAAGTATTTCACAGTTTCTTAAACAGGATATAACATGTAAGTAAGCTTTATCATTTTTGATTCAGATGTCCCTTAAAAAATGTCCCGATGTACCTAAAGATTATAGAGATAACTATATATACTAAATATGAAAATAATGAGCACAGAACACTGTACAGCAGAAGCCTTGCAGGTACGGCAGTCATACATAAATGAGACATGCATGATTAACTGTGTTTTGAAAAGGTGCTACAGTCTGGTATAATAGCAGTTTTGACAACAGACTCTAAAGTTATCAAAACTGTTATTATACTACAGACTTTTGAAGATTAGTCATTTATTATTAGTCAGCCCATGGCCTATTTCACAACACACCATCGCAAAAGCTGGCGTGAAAAAAGCTCTATATACTCTACATAAGCATTTAAACTGGCCACTGGCAATAAAACCTGATGAAGAGTGCAAAACCTCTCTTTATCACACAGGTGAAAGCACAAATGCACATGCTCTTGTTTTGTATGCCCAAACACATGTCCACATCAGGTTCATATATACATGTGTAAAACATTACACGCACTTGACTCTGGTTGTGTGTGTGTGTGTGTATGTGTGTGTGTGTGTGTGTGTGTTTTCACAAGAGCATACACATGTGTGTGAACCAAAAATGGGTCACAAGTGACACAGACAAGTCTCTTTTTGGGCCACATCGGTGTATTATACATTCATCTTCCTCTCTATTTTTATCTTTTCCTGTGCCTCCACCATCTACCCCTCATCCCTGCCCGCCCTGTGGAATCAGGAATGTGATCCACGGCATGAAAGAAATGCTATCCCAGCAGAAATCACTGGGCATCTTTGTTGAAAGATAACCTAAATCTTATGATACTGCAATCTCTTCCCTCCTCCTCCTCTTTCAGTTTTATTTCTGATTGATATCTTTGGCTACATTTACCCTCTTCTCACAATGAACCACAATTTTGACAATACAGGTAAATTGTCCAGTTGATTAATGAATCTGTATGTTCATCTATGAGAGTGTGACTGTGTGTGTGTGTGTGTGTTTGTACTTACCTGCCCCGTATACAACAGAGTAGACAATGCGTTTGGCATGTTCCCGATCCTCAGAAGTCACCTCACCCTCACTCACCCCCTTCCTGAGTGACAAAGATTAACACATTGAGAGAGACGTGTTTGATTCTATACTACATTAAAATATACACACTGTACATATAGAGTGTCAGGGGAGAACAAAATGGTCAAAAGATTTGTTCGAAAATCAAATTCTAATCCAGTTGGAGAATTAACTGATGGTACAAGCTAAAATTAAGTTTTTTTTTTAAAGGGAAATATGCAAAAGCAGTCCTTGGTTGACCAATGTATAAAAAAATTAAAAATGTTATACAATGGATTACTATTTTTGATACCGGGGACAACCTTGGGACATAGAGAAAGTAGAAAAGAGAGAAAAGTGACACAGAGAGGGAGGAGATAGAAAAGGAGAGCAGAAAATCACTACAAGAACAAAAAGGCAAATAAAGAGAGAAGCTATGTGAGATATGGAGGTTAAAAGGACATGAAGTACAAGGAGACAGAGGGACTACAGATAAGAACATAGACAGGAGGAGAGAGAAAGAGGTAGGGATGGACAGACAGACAGAGACAGTTATGTAATGTGACTCGTAGACAGCCGTAGTACTGCGGATCAGACAGGGCAGGAGGACACGTCTGCAAAGTGGCATTTCTGGAGGGGCTGACTGGGAGCTGCCACTGCTGATCAGTGTTGAGAGAGTACCCGGCCCCCCCACCACACACACACACACACACACACACACACACACACACACACACACACACAAATTAAAACCGTATCTGGTGAGCTTCAAGACTCCAGAGTTTCATGATGTCAGATGTCTTGATGCTTGTAGCCTCAGGATAAGGACTCTTAATTGATTGAAGTGATTACACTTGCAATGCCTCTCTCTCCCTGTTAAATGCCAGGTTAAGGTAAATTATGGTTAACCTATAACCTCCAGTGGGTGACTCAAATGGGAGCATTTCCCTTCACTGTGCATCTAGTTGATAGGAATCCATACTGGGTTTTCACTGCCTCCTGCTGGCAAGGCATTAATCTTCTTTTTCTTTTATCTGGTACACTACTGTTCAAAAGTTTGTCATCTCCTGCCACAAAAGTTTGATTCGATACAGCCAGAAGTCTAAGGAGACTACTCTATATTTTAAATATATTCTTTTGCATTTAGATGTTATTTTGGTTGCAGAGTTTGCAAAAAAAGTAAAGAGAAAAGCACTAGTAAGTTATGGTTCAACCAGACTGACAACTGAAGGGGCAGAAAGATACAGATTCCTCTGAAGAAAATGACAACTAATAGTTGACAATTAATCAGCTCTAATCAACAGGCGTGTCGCTTTAGCAAAGCTATTCTTAAAACTTCACAATAAAAATAGGGTTAGTAAGTTAGTAAGTCTAGGGTTAGCACTATTGGAATTTTATCAGGGAATACTATGGACTGAAAAATCTCTTCCATCTAACCACTGAGTAGACTGCAGAGGGCCCAAAGAAAAACAGGACACTAATTTACTTATTTAACTAATTTATTTAGAGCCTAGTTGCACTGTTATGGTTCAATAATGATTGAGGGTCTTTTTTGGACTGGAAAACAAAATCAAAGGGTATTTGCGGGAAAGATGGTTACAATAGCATTCTCCCCGTTCATGGAACACTGTGGGGGACCAACTGGAAGTTTGAATCACCTAATTTATCATTTAATGAAAGCTTCTACATTTGTCATAGCCTTCCATAAAATGTGCTTGCTGCTGTTACGTGTTACTGTTAGGAGACACACAGGCATCAACACTCACCTTGGCAAGCTGTTCGTGTGTGTGTGTGTGTGTGTGTGTGTGAGTGAGAGACCTACCACTGAGAGGCCAACATGGTAAAGACGTCCGCCTGCGGGTTGGTGAAAATGCGGAGCAGCTCAGGGTCAGAGGAGAGGTGAGCCAACAGACGCAGCTCCACCTGGCAGAAGTCTGACACGTACACACCCGCACACAGACACACCCGCACGCACACACACACACACCTTCTTAATGTCACATCTAAAATCATCATTATCCAATCACAACATTGAGATTTGCGGAAAAAGACTTATTTGCTTTCCTGTCAAGAATTAGATGAAACGATCGATACCACTCTAAGACATGAGAGTGGTTTCGATCGAGAGAGGGAATAAGAGTATTTGCCAAATTGTCAAACTATTTCTTTAAAGTGCCCATATTATTCTCATTTTCAGGTTCATAATTGTATTTAGAGGTTGTACCAGAATAGGTTTATATGGTTTAATTTTCAAAAAACACCATATTTTTGTTGTACTGCACATTGCTGCAGCTCCTCTTTTCACCCTGTGTGCAGGTCTCTGTTTTAGCTACAGAGTGAGACATCTCACTACTGTAACATCTTTGTTGACAGTCACACATGCGCAGTAGCTAGGTAAGGATCATATCAGCTAGCTAGCTGTTTAAACAACTTTGGTCAGTTACAAGGCAGGATTAGCTGGGAGACTTCTTCTAAACGAGGGCGCACTTCCAACTTTACGTGGAATACCTGCAGAACAGGGACATGTAAGTAGTTCTTTTGTAGATTATGGTGAACTAGTGTGTGTTGTAGCAGTGTTTTGCCATTGAGAACGAGCTAGCATGCTACGGTTAGCCCCTTTGTTTCGGCTATTGACGTAGAAAGCCCTGCAGATTTTGAACAGCTCACCTGGAGACTGAAGGCAGGTTACATTCAGAAACCGTATCTCACTCAAAACAGCATGGATGGATTTTTTTCCAAGTTTGTATGCGTGTGGAAGCACCAGAGGTACAAAATAACACAAAGTGATTTTTTTTATAATAAGGGCACTTTAATATGGGTGCAAATATACAAACACAGAAATATTTCATGGAAATTTTCAAAAAGAATAAGCTGAGCCTGTGCTTCTTTGACATGATGTTGCAATTATGTTACTGCATCTTATCCACCTAATTCTCTATAATAGGTCTTGCAACAGGATCTTCTGTGAATGCATCAATGTGATCTGACTGAATTGCCATCATTTGGATCTAATTTGCTACATCCGTCTCACAGTAAGCGAACGCTGCCATCACATAAATCCATGTAAAGCTGGGTTATTAAGGAAACGTCAGGTTCCTTGGAAGCACATAAATGCTGATATTAAACCTCGATGTGACTATTCACATTGACCTCAGGATTGTGTGAATGCAAATGTTGCACCTACTGGCTAAACATCAAGGAATAGTTCACTAAAAGGTGAAAAAAAATGTTTTCATTTAACAAGGACTTTAAAGCTTTAGTGCGTAACTTTTTTATAATAATAAACATCCGTTACATCCAAGCCATTGCCAAATGAGTTGCTACAAAGCTAATTAAGACTATCGGCTCCACACAAGTCTCTCTGTATTGCTCAGCATGGCTGTGTTTAGAAAGTGGTGTCGTCCAAGGGACTTACATAAGCAGAGAGATAACCAGAGGCTTTAAATGCGACAAACTGACAGACACACAACAAAACATCTACAAAATAGGCGGACAGAAACTCTGTCTCACCTAACAGCACACTATACACCTGCATGTTTTGTAGATGCACACAGACAGACAACTCTGTAAACAGAAATATGGACTGACACATGGGAGAGAGAAGACACTCACACGTGTCTTTGTGGCGAGGGACATTGTGTTAGGGCGACATATCCTGTGCTCACAGGTACTCTAGCTCTCTTGTCAGATTGTCAGATCTAAACTGAAACATCTCTCAAGATGTAATCACACATACACACACTCATATCAACCCCTACAAAGCAACCGCAGTACATTCCATTACTGCTATTTCACCCAGACGCATCTCTTCCTCTGCTCGGCTACTTCAAAATCAAATAAAATGCGGCAAATGTGGGGAAAAAACGACTCAAAATGGATGGTGGGGAAAATGAGACTTTCTCTCAGTGACGATGAAGCAACCAGCTGTAATAGGTTTCTGCTAATGTGGGAAGAGAGAGAATGATGGGGGCATGGGCTTGTGAGGGGGAAATATCATGCACTGAAGCATTAAAGTTAGTTATTTACATTTCTTATAATTGAGATAAATCTGACAATTTACTTTGATACAGTTTTCAGGTCATACTATTCGGCCGTACTGAAAAGAGGAAGAAAATTCCTCAGCTGTTCAGTTCACAACGTAGGTTAAAAGGAACACCAGCTACCGTTTAACCCAGGTCAGCCGCCATAGATTGAAGAGGAAAAAGATAAAAGGGACAGGGAGAGACTCCAGTGGGATGGATAAAGAAAGGAAAGCAGGATAGGGTTGTGATGGGGAGGTAAGCAATGAAGGAAAAGTTTCTAAAGATATCCTCCCATCAATGTTTTATGAGTCAGATCACATTTCCTCCAAGCATGGCCGGCAGCTTCAGAAACATATTGCTGACCAGGATGTGTGTGTGTGTGAGTGAGAGAGAGAGAGAATTAATAATATGAGACTACACATGCGAAGTGTGATCTTGAGTGAGTGTGTGTGTGTGTTCTCCAAGGCCACCTTCTAACAGAGGTAGTCTCTGTGATTAAAAAAACCCCACCACAATCAAGAATCCTTGTATTGATCCATACAGTAACTTCCTCTGTAGATTAAGCCTTAAAATTGGTTTAGTTCACTGCCATTTGTGCCCTTAAACTGAAACTATACAGCTGAGAATATATAGATGTAGATGCTAGACCAGGTAAGATTAATTAGTATATTAACTATGAATTTACTGAATAGCCATTATTGCTTTCTGCTCGCTTTAATCAAAATTTAAATAAAACTTCATCAATGGCAATTTTAATTGAATATCTTGCAAAACGTTGACTGTTGATGCAAACAAATACACAAGGTAAAATTAATCCCTTTGGGTTCTGGCCACTTATGATGGTATTTGTCATTATTTCTATAAATCATGTATTGAGCAATCATTTAATTAAAATAACAACTATTTATCTGTAATGAATACACTCATTAGTTGTAGCCCTAACAAAGCACTTTGCAGGGTTATGTATTACTTGAGAATAGAGGTATTAAAAACAATAAATAAATTGGTACTAGCTCCTGTAGTTCCTTGGAGAGCATACTAAGATATTGAGGGGGCTATGCTGTGGGTCATACATTTTAATGCCGTCACCCACAGTATCCTGAACAGCCCTCAGTAATGCTTTGCAGTACAATATGAAGGTTATGCATAAAAGCTTAAGAGCTCAACTAAAACCTGCACAGTGAGAACATGAAATGTCCCCTGTGGGTTGTGGTTGGTCTCGAGAGGCTTCCAGGAAGGATGATTCGATCAGCATACAGGCCAAAGCAATTTAAGGATTTAGGTAGAAGTGGATTGTGAGAGTTAAAGTCAACTGGGAGAAATGTGTGCTATATGCACCCTGTACTTAATAACTAATACCCCAGAGGACAAGAGGAGAGACTGGACCAAAATTCCAACTGAACACAAGATTTATTCCAGAACAACAGCTGTTAGTCTCAATCTCAGTATTACAAATTTTGCTTTACTGTTGAAATACGTAATGTGTTTGGATTGGAAAGTGTGGCTATATTAAGTCTCACTTGTAAAATCTTACTAAATCTTCTACCTTGATGAATAAACAGTATAAATAAATTTTCTCACCAATCGTTAAACCCGCAATGACAGATTTTTGGCCATATTAGGGAAAGTGAAAACAACATATCATCATTTCACATAGTCCTTTGATATATTATAAAAATATCGATGATAGCCACTTTAAGTAATATGTGGGAACAAAACTGTGAAAAAGTACTGACCAGTACAGTACTGGCCCTGAAAATTGTGATTACTGATGATAGAAGTCAGTGGGCTATTTACCAAGCATACCCACACAAGTATTCTCCATGGACCTGTGCATTTACAGTATTGTTCTGATGAAGATCAGTAGGCTGATACATGTCGCTGCACCATGACTTGGGGCTTGCCAAACAAACCAAATCTTTTTAACCTTTTTCTAAATTTTACTTTAGCTCATTTCTACTAGTACAAAATAAATTCTCCAAAATTACTGCTATCATGACAACAAAGCACATTATGCAACTGCTGTTAACATTTTGAATAACCTTTAGCTAACAACTTCATCCTGTTGCACAAATGAACTGTTTTTAAAATGCTAATTGATATTTGTCAAGTAGCCCCTTTGTGAAGTAGAAACATACAATATCTTGCAAAAAAAACTTGCTATTTTAATAACCACACCACTCACACAACAAACGTTGCTCTTTACGAATGCTGCACACAACAATTGTATGTATTTATGTATTTAAATCAAATTTATCTTACTTTATTATGGACTAGGGGTTAAAAAATAAACAAAATGGAAAAGCTGAACTAAAATTAACAGGGTCGATGAGGGAATTGGGCCTGCCTTTGTTCTCATTTTGGCTAGCCTCTCTTTTTCCTCTCAGCTCCAGCCCCCACACACCAGCAGACATCTCCCAATAGAAAATAACTGAAGTGACAATTGCAATATAAACACACACACACACACACACACACACACACACACACACACACACACACACACACACACACACACACACACACACACACACACACACACACAGCTCAGGCACACAAAGGTTGCTTGAGGACAGGGATTTTATATTTTATATTTAAAATAAAATAAATATAAAATAAAATAATAGTATGTTTTATCTTAGGTAAAACAGACTAAGCCATGTTTTGGATTCTTCTGAGGGTTGGATCAATAAACACAACACACACTCAAGACAAATATGCGTCATACCCCCCCACACACAATGCTTTTACAGGCATGAAAGTAACATTTAGATACGTAATTTGTGTTGACATGCCTCTTGGTTGAACTTTTTCTAGGGACACTGAAAAGTGATTGTAGATTAAACACACACACACACACAGCAGTTGTTCCAGTTTGCGAAGGACATTGGAGGACATAAATGGGTGACTGGGCGAGGACTCCCTGGAAGGGGTTGTTTCCATGGCAACCTGGCCTAAGTGCATGTGTGTGCCTTTGTGGTTGTGTGCTTGTGTGCTTGCCTGCCGGTGTGTGTGTGTGTGTGTTTGTGAATCCCTGCCATGCTGTGTGTGTATATGTGGGATCCTCGCTCTTATCCTGCTGCTGCTGCTGTCCTCCTGCTAACCCTGGTTTATCTGTCTGGTTATGTAAGTGCGCGACAGTGTCAGGGCCAGCAGACACCCAGCGTTCCCTACAAAACTCTTCCAGGCTGACAGTGTCCCAGCTCTCCCCTCAGTCTGCACAGCATGGACCTGCGGTACACCCTGAATGACCTTCTAATACCAGCTGAGGTTGTCTCAGCATAAGAGGGTTTTTCAAAGTTACAAACTTGAAAAGTCAAATCAAGCCATGGGAAAACATCTATGCTGATTTGAGATTGTAAGTGCAAGTACAAAAATACAATAGGACCAAAACTCAGACTCTCGTGTCGCTGTCAAAGCAGGTTGTCACACACGTTTTCCACAAGGCTGAATCACTCCCATAGGTTTAGTTGGTCTCTGGGTCAACAGTGAATGCAATGACATGCCTGAGCAGCTAATTGCTCCTCAATCAAGAATAACTTAATTTGTATAAAAACATGTGCAACGATTAAAGTTTATGCCTGTGACCTTTACTTCATAGTTGCATGCTAAGTACAATGGACAGATCCAAAGTAACTGTTTTAAACATATGTATGACTAACAGCAGGAAGTAAAAAAAATATATTAGAAGGTGCTCAGTAAAACATAAAAACAGCTGACTCCCAAAATATATTAATTAAAACCTTTCCCAAAACAATCCAAACGTTTCGGAAAGACACAGAAAATCTGAGCCTCATTACTTTGTATGAGATTGGGTGACAGGATTAAAAAATAGTTCTGTATGAAAGATGTAAAACATTAAAGTTTGACATTACTTATTGTCTTACCTGCAGCAAGAAAGGTCCATCCTTCCTGAGGGATGAACATTGCCCGAGGATGAACAGTCACCACCTCCTCCTCCTTTCCTGTGGGGACCAAACACAGACCCCTGAGGAACACCTCAGCAAATCATCCCCCCTGCAAAGAGCATGCTACTTTAAATATACAAACCATGTTACGATAGCCTCTAGTAACCTGCTTGTTTAGATTTAGAATATTTTATGTGGTACAGGAAAACTAAAGCCTGTTTTTGAGCAACACAAGGGTTTCCAGTATTCATTCATTTACGGAATTTAAATATGTCCAATTCAAGAAAAAAACATTCATATCAACAAACATATGTGATGAAAAAGTGTTTTGGGTCTAATAAACATCTAAAACTACCACAATACCATTTATTATTGTATGATAGTATAATAATAGTATTTTCCTGTCATTGATGTTTTAGGTTTATACTTTTAAAATGTATACTTATGATTATAAAAAAAATTAAATTAACACAGATTTAACAAAAGATTAAAAACTGGCATTTGTAGAACAAAACACTGGAAATTATTAGAAACACTGGTTAGAGGCCATGCAAGGCAAAACTTGAATTAAATCGACCTTCCATAAATAAGCAGAGCATATCATCACATGGATGTCTTTCACAGCACATTTCAAAACAAATTTATTGACTAGACATACAGCATAACACAGTAATTTAGTTCAACTATCCTGTGTGTTTATTTGTGTGTTGGACAAAGAGAGCCACACAGAAACACAGACAGTGAGTGGCTGGGGACTTAGAGGAGCAATAAAGAGAGCTAACACTGACATCTGATGTAATGAGTACAAAGTAGTTAAGTTGTGAAGCCACAACGCCCCATTGAGAGGCGAATCAGAATCCAATCGGGATCAGTCTATCACTGCACTCTCTGCTGCAAGGAGCTGGACTGAAGTGCTGGCTTTAGTGCAGGAGAAATTATGGGTAACAAAGAACCATCACATCCCACGTCAGCATGATGAAAATACAACTACAGCAGGACATGCACACACATAAACATACATGCTGATGCTGAAAATGTGGCATCAAACACACATGCAGTCACTGTAATCAGTTGTGATTAGGGCATCACCTCTCACCTCAAGACATAAAGTAATAACTGATACAGGGAAGACAGACAGAGAGAGAGAAGAGGGGTAATGGTGGAGGGAAAGAAGGGATGATATGAGCCATGTAGCAGGGACAGAGAGAGAGAAGAGCATCTGATGACAAGGAGCTTTGGGAATCTGAGTGAGTGAGGAGCAGAGGTGCTGATGTTAGCACCAATGAATCACTCAGAACATATAGAAACACTGAGGAAGCAAGGGACAGAAATAGAGCTTTAAAGCTGAGTGTGGCACCACTGGCTGTGACTGACAGCAGAGTCAATGTGGCCTGACCATGCCAACAGATAGATGGACTTGTTTTGATGTTTTATTCATCTGCAAATGGAGAAATTTAGTTTTTTTTCCCCTGTATTTGGGACACACTGCCAGTCAGTTAATTTGGTACCCCTGGAGCAGACAAGTATTAAACTGGAGCCCTCCAGTTAAGCAAGAACCTCAGAAAACAACGACCAAGCATTTCTCATTAGAGGCTGATTATTTGTTAAGTAGTGTCTGTGCAGTGACAGTCACAAACCCATGACATCATAATTGGAAAGACCAACAGGTTAGAATACAAATAAGTGAAAACCTAATGTTCATTCCAGCGTAATTCAACTGAAAACAAATGTCTCTTTCAGGCAATTAATCTTCCTTCAACAAAAAATATAGGTGAAATAGGCAAAATGTCAACAAGTATCAATATACAGTAACCTTTAAGAAATAATGTCCTTTAGATATTCATTCAACACTTCATTTTCATTAATTTGAAATGTAGGATTTTTTTTTTTAATATTGCAGGGACATCTTTTGCCCCCACTGTCTCAGAAATTAGGGCATTTACAAAATGATGAGGGGCACTTTAAAAAATAGTAATTAGTGCATAAAGTTGCTGAAGCATACTACTGCTATTATCAGTGCCTTTCTATGTAACTGCGCTGTTTGCGTATGTTGTAGACGAAAATGGAAATTAAATGAATAAAATAAAAATAAAATGCTGGCTTAATGTAGGTTTAGGATATTGGCCTAAACTGGTAAATATTATTTATTTATTTTCAAAATCTTGTGGGCAATTTTTGCCCCTCAATCACGTTTTATAGGAAGAAATCACGTTTATTATTCAAAAGGAAGAGGGATAACAAGAAGAGGGGTGGTGAAACAGAGGAGTGATGGGAAAATAATCAAATCTAAGATTGCCAAATTGATGCTTCTGTCCATATGGATATTTTGTTCTCCCCAAGCTGTCTTAAGAAAAACATTGTTCTCATAAAAGTAAACAGAGATATAACCTTTCAGGTGAAGGATGGGCTTCACACTCGATGTTACAAAAGTGATCAATTAAACACAGCTGTTCCTTTTTTCAGATATTTCAACTGGCTCTGTAACAGTTTACACACTATACAAGGGCCATTCTCACAATGAATCTTGGAACTTTGTTAATTAGCCTATCCTTTTTTGTCCTGATCAAACCGGCATAATTTTATACCAGACAACACAATGTCACCTCTTATAATAATATTTTATTACTGAATTACGTTAATTAGAACCTGATAGTATAACTATACACGGCTTACTGTGCAAATTTTAAATATCATCCTAAAATCAAATATGCAACATAAAATAAATATCAGAAGCCACAGTACAGATAAGACAAACACAAATGTTAAGGAGACACTTTTAGTGACTAGCCCTGGCTTCTGCAGACTTTTATCATCCTTATAAAGCCTCTTTACTAGCTCACTGCTCATCAGCTTTTTAGATGCCCTGAGAGATGTCCCTTGCGCCAACACACCCACACCCACACAAATGCCTCATTCTATAGAACGTGTGGGAGGTGTGCGTTAATGAGTGTGTGTGCACCTTACCTTCGATGTACTGCTTCTTGGTGATTTGAAGTGGCTGTCTTGGCAGGGCTTGGAAGTTCTAGGTAGAAAACACATTGTGTAAGCCTGTTGGAGTTAACTATTTCCCTGTGCAGTGTGTAGTTGTACTGCAACATTGTCTCATTAGTCATTACTCAATGGAAGTGGGTCACATTGTCAACATAGTGTTTTGTACAGATGAATTATTCCCTACTGCGTGGAAACCTAAATAAACTAATATAGCTCTACATAAGTGAGAAAGGTCAGCGGTATATATCTGCAGTCACTCCCAGCATGCTCCTTTGAGGCAGTAATGAAGGGATGGAAGAGGAGATGGAGCTGTGGAGGTGATAATCACTTTGTGTATTTCTGTGTATTATAATAAGATGATGTCATCCCTCTTCAAATGAGGCTGGTGGGAGTGCCTCCAACTACGTACTTCATTAAAACTGATTACTTTTTCTGTATAATTCTTTTAACTTCTGTACAGTATATTAAAAGCAACAAAAAAAAGTAAATGTTTTAACAACACACATTTCTATATTGCATCGTTATTTATTGTATTGTGTTCAAAGTATAGTTTAAAGGTAATGTTAAGGATTAAGCTACATGGATTATATACATTTTAACAAGTTGTTACTTCCCATTTGTTCAAACGTTTGTGCTCAAGTGACAGCCCTGTTTCTACGCATATATTGTACTAGGTGTAATGTACTTTAACAATTGCTGCTGCAGTGGCCCAATGTCCCTATGGTAACGAATACAACTCAAAGAGATACAACTTTTAACATTGGGACTCTGTAGCTACAGTTTTTAATATTGCTCCAATTAAATATTCAATGTCCTTTTCAGACACCTCCACAATCTAAACATATATTGCTGCCTGCTTAATGCTGCTTTTCCATTTAGACTTGCTTCTTGATTAGGGTTGGGTACCAAAACCCAGTTCCACTATGGAACCAGTTCCTATGCAAACGGTAGTTTTTGGACTGGATTGGAACGCAAATTTCGGTTCCGGTTGAAATATTTTTCCTCTGTCGCTCCGGACAGCGAGAGACTCTTTTTTTCTTTCTCCCCTTTCTGCCGAGTGGCGCACGTGCCTGCTCACGGTGTGTGTGAAGTGCGTGTCCGCGCTATTCTGCGACATGCACTCTACAATCCCTGCTGATAGACAGCTTTTTGTACGCGCCCCAAAACGGACGTAAAAATATCACACTTTCTCTGTAGTCTACCGTTAGCTAGCTACCGTAAATGTAGGCTACTTTTAAAATGCCATATTACTCCTCTGGGCTCACCAAAACGGACGTGAACGCAAATTAACCGTGATCGCTAGTAAACATATTATACTTGCTCTGCTAGTCTATTGTTCAGGACAAGAGCCTGTAGCCTGGTGGTGGGGGAGGCGGGACAGCAAATTGTCTGCCCTTTCAAACTCATACCTGGGTGTGTACAGACCTCTTGGACACCATCTGAGAGAGTTTTCTCCTGTGAAGGACATGCCATAAGTCAGGAGAGGTGTCCTATCTTGCCAGAGAAGGCAAATATGGTCATTTTTCTGCAAACGAACTGCTAAAGTTTGAAGCTGGTTGGCATACCAACTCAACATTTATTTTGTTGTTAGTTGTTAATAGTGTAACTGTTATTTGTTAAATTATTGTAGTTGTGTGTTAGGTGACTTAGGTTTACTTAATTTATATTTAAGTACCGTATTTTCCGCACTATAAGGCGCACCGGATTATAAGGCGCACCTTCAATGAACGGCCTATTTTAGAACTTTTTTCATATATAGGGCGCACCGGATTATAAGGCGCATAGAATAGAAGATACTGCAGTCAAACGTTTGACTGGGGTTGCGTTATACATCCACTAGATGGAGCTGTGCTAAAGGGAATGTCAACAAAACAGTCAGATAAAGTCAAACTTTATTAAGCGTTCTGACAACTCCGTTCACTCCCATTGTAACGTTGTTAATGTTAATGAATGTCATGCCCATATTGCATATCAATCGAAATGGTCTGCTCATTGGCTAAAAAGATAGACGGGTCTTATAGCATTTAAATCTAAGTGGTCCGAGAAAATGTTGATCGTCTCAACGTGGTCCCTGACATGTTGTCATCGGCTTGTCCGCTTCCATTGGCCATATCAGAGGCAAACCTGAACAATTGGCTAATATGAGCTACCAATCGAAAGCTTAGAAGCTAGGGAATACGATGACGCCCACATCGATCATGTAGCTGGGCAGAGAAGCTAGCGGAGATAACAAGTGCGGGAATGGAAAACTGTTTCGCGTTTTTCCGTTGTGATTCGGCCAGAAACTTCAACATAGTGAGGCGAACAGATCATTTTGGAATATAAAGCTTGGATATTACATTTCCTTGGACTCTTGTGGATTTATAAACGAAAACAGGTATGGATGCACTCTCGACACCTGCGCAGATTACGGCTGAATTGTTTTATTTTCTGTTACTTTGTAACAGTTGTGTAACTGCTATAAATCATCTTATGCTTTGTATGTGGGCTTAAATTAATCATTAGAGGCTAAGCTTTCAATTGGTGTGTCGCATGGCTGTATATTTTGAAGATTTAATGCTTTAAAGTTATAAAAACGCGAATGAGTAGAAGTTTAATCGAGGTTACAGCGACGCAGTGTCCCGTCAACGTGACAGTGATCCTTGAGAGGTTGATCCATATATAAGGCGCTCCGGATTATAAGGCGTACTGTCGTTTTTTTAGAAAATTAAAAGCTTTTAAGTGCGCCTTATAGTGCGGAAAATACGGTACTTTAAAATGTTAATATATTGTTAAATTTAAATAATTTTCAATAAAAAGAAACGTTTCTTTTATGTAATTTTTCAGTTTTTCAAGAATCGGTTTGGAATTGGAATCGTTTTAAAAGTACCGGTTTGCATCGGAATTGTAAAAATCCAAACGGTACCCAACCCTATTCTTGATGCAATCAAGAACAACTACACAGTACACACCACCATATAATGCATTAAATGAGATCCACCGGTGAGGTGCAGGGCAAAAAGGGGCTGGATACAACTGAAAAGAATGAAATGGTTAGCTGACATTAAGGAAAAACGAAAACGGAAAGCCATCCTGGGATTTTAGCCAACACTACAGATCTTTCAAGTTTTCAGACATACTGTACATCTTAAAATAGGAACAGCCTGATGCTCACTGGGCTCCTGGCCCACCATGCATCGACCCACTGAGTAATCTAAGACGTTGCTGATATAGACACACATACATAGAAAATTACACGTATGCAGTTTTCTTCTGCCTGAAGGAGGAAAAACAGCAAAGGTTATAAGGAACATCAGCCCAAATACACAGTGTAAGGGAGAGAAAAAAAGTGTGTTCAGACTCAGCAGTTCCATTTTAATCCCAGTCAATCCCATTGTATCCACTCTTTCAAACACACAAACAACTCAAGGTGTGTGATTATGTGTGTATAAGGAGGTTGTTAAAGGTTATTTACCAAGGACTTGCAGGATGCATTAATTAGTGTGTGTACATGGAAACACACACAGACAACAGTGGCTAACATGATGAAGGGGACTGGCAAAGACAGGGACATAGAAAGTGTTTCCCATCATGTTCAGAATCCAAACGTGTACGTGGGTGATTGGTTTGACCGATTGGTTTGACTACCATGAGTGTGCATGCTTGTGTGTGATCCAGAGAGAGAAAACAGCTCTCTGCTTTCAACACTCATTCATTATTCACTAGCTGGGGGTGGGGGTGGGGGTGTAAAGACAGGACTGCAGTGGCAGGGTGTGGCCGCCATCAGGGACCAGGCACCAATCACACACACACACACACACACACACACACACACACACAATGCTAAACTACTGTACATGAGGAAAAAGTGCAAGGTATTACAACTGTATGTTTCTGCTGTGGGTGTGTTGCCCTGTGATGTGACAGGTGATTCTGTGTGTCAGATGTCAATGCTCTGCTTTCCCATCATGGACAGTGTTGCAATGACGACAGCATAAATCAGTGCGCGCACACACACACACACACACACACACACACACACACACACACACACACACACACACACACACACACACACACACACACACACACACACACACACACACACACACACACACACACACACACACACACACACACACACACAGTGCTACAACTACTAACTACTTTCCAAGGTACACTCAGACCTTTTTCTCCAGCTTATACACACAAACCTTGCAACAGGAATACCACTTACAAACACAAAAAATACACGCACTGCACATTACAGGAAAGAAACACAAAAACATTTGTCAGACTACTGTAAGGACCAGCTCCAAGTTGCATCACACTGATCATAATTCAGACCTTCTCTCCAAAATATTGATTTGTTGAGAGGACATAACACACAAAGCTTTAGAAGGACCACAGATAATGGACAATACATTTAGGATCCAACCATCTAAATATTGTTAATAGCTTTTGTTGATTATTGTTATCTAAAAGCGAATGGTGCCCTGTGTTTTGATATGCAATCAAAACCTCCAGATGCTTTTAAAGAGAAAGTTAGATGTGAGCATGTGAAAGGAGAGATGGAATTAAGGGAAAAGACAAAGACAATTAAATAGATGGAAAGGCAGGGAAAAGAGAGAGGCGATTAAGATGCAAACGAGAAAAACGAGAAAAAAAGAGGAGCAGGAAAAAATATAAAAGAAATGTAGACTCCAGTACATGAGTGATTGCAGCATGAGAGAGGATGAATGAGACATTATAAAATATGAAATAGTCTGGGTCAGCTTGCTCTGTTCACTGCTGACTGTACAGTTTACACACACACAATCACTCTCCTCAGCACTGGTCAATCTACATAGTAACCTCAGTGTACACACACAACAATGCAGAGGATCAATGTCAATACACACACATACACACATACACACACACACACACACACACACACACACACACACACACACACACACACACACACACACACACACACACACACACACACACACACACACACACACACACACACACACACACACACACACAGATTGCAGTTACACAAGCATTTTTACACCATCTGTCTGTGCCAATGAAATGAAGTAGTGATCAGAAATGTAACCACAGACTGATAAAATGTTGCTTAATAATCTATTGCCGCATTTCCACTGCATGGTACTGCACAACTCTACTCAACCTTGACTCTTTTTGGTTATCCATTAGCAAAAGTTGTGGATATTACGTGGTACTTTTTTTGGAACCAACTCTGTCGAGGTTCAAAGCAAACTGAGCCGATACTAGAAGGCGGAGTCAAAACACTGCAAACAACTGATTGGTCAGAGAGAACTGTCACTAGCGTGATGCGAGACATCCTGCACAAACCCGCCATTTTTAGATAGTCAAGGTACCGACAATAGCGCCCGCAGATTGTTTATTCACCTCGCCCAAGATTTTGAAAATTTACAGCCAGCAAAACTAAAGCGTACAATTGACGAAGTGCAGACATCTTTGTTGAAGATGATGTCACTGCCGTTTCAAGGCGATCAGGTGAAAATCCCACGTACACTGAGGAGGTACTATTCGCAGTGGAAAATGAAATAGAGAAAAGCACAATATGTATGTACAGAAGCAACACATGCATGGTGTCTGTCCAACACATCTTAAAATGCAATATATGGTGATAATGACTTAGACCACATACAGTGTAGGTGTGTGTGGTATTGCAAGATGTTATCACCCTTACTGTGACATGAGGAACGGAGAACTAGTTCATCAGTGGACACTGTGTGAGGAAGACTGAGAGAGCCTTGTTAGAGTACACACACAAATTCACACAAATGTCCTTGTATTTAATTAATTTTGTCCTCCAAATGTGTAAAACTCAAACTGGTTCTTACAAATATAAGAGTTCAAGACACAGACAGCAAGCAAGCGATTACACAGTGTGTATGGCACATTAAAATGCACAGACGCACACAAACAGATACACATGAGCACTGGCACAGGACGGGCTCCATTAAATGGCGGCCGATGTTGTTCCTCCCCTAATTACATCAACGTGTTTGAATTACAGAGCTGACACAAATGCTGGTTTATTACCCTCTGTTGCACACATAAAAACACAGACAACATAAATATTCCTACGCTGTCAAACACAAAACACACACACTACTTGAAAATATGCCTGAGCAATTGACTGCCAAACACACCAACACACATGCTTGTGTTTTCCCCTCCTGGGCTCATTGACTTTTAATGGGCCACTTAATCATGCAGTTGCGCTTGTTTTTCGTGTTGTCTTTCCACAGCACCGTTCCTTATTCTACATAACAACCTGGTGTTTGTTCGTTTTAATGCCCCCCTTATGGCCTAATATGTGTTCACAATGGCCTGAAAATGAACGCGCAGCAGGTCTGCACGGAACGCACAAGAGCCTGACAATGAGACATGTTGCCAAACCGCCTGTTAGCATGGTTAACCCAGAGATTTCATGTTTTTAGATTAGCTTTGTTTGAAATATTAATGAAGGCTTGGTTAATGCTACTTCATTTGCAGGTAACTAAACAATCACTTAAAGCAAAGATATTTGGAGTTAGTGCAGGGGGGCCGACAAATTAGGTTAAAACATATTTTTTTGAAAGTTTATTTATTCAAAAATTAAAATATGTCTGAAAATATAATATTAATCCAGCAAATATAAATTGACCTATCTGTGAAAAAATACATTTCATTTACACATTGCAGATAAGCTTACTATAGATAAAGTAGCCACTATGGTAGCCATATAACTTAACTGTGCCTTCCACATATATGTTTAGCATTAAAACATGATGCATACATAATATATTAATATTCATTCATTTTCATCCATTCTGCCCAGTTTAACATGCAACTGAATTTGATACAGTATATGTACAGTAGTAGGGGGGCCTTACTCCATCTCTCTTTCAGCTAAGGGGTGCCTGGCCTAAAAAAGGTTTTCCCATAGAGGCAGGCAGATCTTTATTTTTAAAGGCCAGTTATTTCATGGATCCAGGATACTATGCATCCTGATAAAGTTCCCTTGGTCTTTGTAATTAAAATAGCCCCACATCATCACATACCCTTCACCATACCTAGAGACTGGCATGGGGTAGATTCCATAAAATCATCTCTCTATCATCTCTTTATCGGGATGCATAGTATCCAGGATACTATGCATCCTGATAAAGTTCCCTTGGTCTTTGGAATTAAAATAGCCCCACATCATCACATACCCTTCACCATACCTAGAGATTGGCATGGTTTTATGTCAGTTAGCCTAATAGCTAGTTTGATTTGCATTGAGAGATGATTTTATGGAAAGTACCCCATGCCAATCTCTAAGTATGGTGAAGGGCATGTGATGATGTGGGGCTTTTTTAATTCCAAAGGCCAAGGGAACTTTATCAGGATGCATAGTATCCTGGATCCATGAAATAACTGGCCTTTAAAAATAAAAATCTGCCTGACTCTATGGGAATTTAACATAGGGGTGTACTGACTTTTGTTGCCAGCGGTTTAGACATTAGTTATTTTGAGGGGACTGCACTGTTATACAAGCTGTAAACTTAATACTTTACATTGTAGCAAAGTGTCATTTCTTCAGTGTTGTCCCATTAAAAGATATAATGAAATATTTACTACAATGTGAGGGGTGTACTCACTTTTGTGAGATACTGTAAGTCTGCATGCCAATTCTTTTTTTCACACTGCTACATCAATGCATCTGGCACAATTACACACAGCGTGTGAGCGCAAATTGAATGAAAGACACTGCAAATTTCCCTGTGCTGTCATAAACATAAATCTGGCCCACAGAGAGACAGGGCGAGAGCCTCAGAGGAGTACTGCCATGTTAAACAGATGGGGACGACTGAATCACTGTGCTGGTGTGGGGCAATATAATCACACTGCACCAATTTATTGACTCGACATCACATGCACACATACAGACACACATGCATGTCTGCATGCCCACATTTAACACTGGGAAATTATCTCCATTCACACTGCAACCACAACCAAACACACCCGCCAAAATCCATCTGCTCAGCATGAAAGAGAGAGAGATCAGAACATGGCTGCAAAACCCACAGCCGGCTTATCCATTAGTTGGGAGTAGGGTGAGTAACTAGAAGGCACTAAGACCCAGGGTGGAAGCAGCTCCCTGCCATCAGTCGCTGTCCCTCTGAACTCTAAGATTGCTCCTGATAGCAGTGTTGAAAAAAGGTCAGTTTACCTAACAGTGGCCCTGGCTGATTGATATACAGTACTGGAGCAGATATGGGACTCTAGGAGCACTGCCCATGGCAATTTAATGTAGCCAGTAAGAATCTGTGATTTTACCCAAATGTCAGCATAATTTTTAATTTAGGTTACTGTCAAAATGACTGAATTACTTAGGAAAAAAGAGAGACTTCTGTCTATGATTAATTATGTGCTGCAGTCAAATTGTTTTCATGAATATTATATTCTTGTACTTAACTATTTACTTTGCACGGCAGCTGGAACATTGGTCCCACATTGGTAAATAAAATAAGATAAGTTTATGCCTGTCTGTGTGTATGCACCAGAGTGTGTTTAACACTGCCAGGGAGTCAGCAGAGAACATGGCACACACTTCAGTAAAGTGCTTAGATCAGCCTTGGGAAGACTTTCTGTAACTGTAAAACATTTAATGACTAAATACAGAGTTTGACAAGCCCTAAAGGTAACAGACACAGCTGCACAATCATAATGCAAAACACACACAACTTATTAACATATTGCCATATCAAATATCTTTCCTACATGACATTAGAAAAACGTGATCTGTCTAGAGTAAACATTGTACCATATGATTGTAACCTAGGCAATAAGTAAATCATGATAAGAGTGGTAAATGTGCACAATCTATAGATAAAATCCCTCAGTTGAATTTTAGAGATTTTGAGTCTTGCTGTAGGAGAAGATACACAAACAATTTAAATATTAAAAGAAGTCACCATTTAGAGTCAAACCCACTGCACTTCACCCTTTGACACTACAAAAGAAACAATGGTTTGACATATACCCAAAACTGACAGAACAGTCGGTATGTTGTTTTTTTTTGCAGGAGTGAGTGACTTTCATGCATTTGTGGGTGGCACGAATGTATATAAATCTTGGAACACCATAAAAGACTCAGGCACAAGCTGAACAGTGCATGGAGAAAGAGAGAGAGAGAGAGCAGATGATATAGGGCTGCATCAAGGACCCGGCCATATGAATATTGTTTCGGCTTTGAGTGCTACAAACAGTCAGGAAGAAGGCAGAGGAGAGAGAGAAATGAGCCAAGAGGAAGTTAAATCTTATCTGTCCTCTTTGGTTTCCCTGCTACACTATTTAGGATGTTAATGAGAGGAAAAGAGAATAAGAATGGGCAGGAATAAAGTATCATGTAGAAAAGGAGAGGAAAAATAGACTTGAGCGGAAGCTGATATTTTTGCTTCTAGCAGGTAAAAACAGATGAGGCAAAGCTCCACAGAGAGACTCACTTCTTGCAGCGCTTTAAACTCAGCACCAGTTTATGGCTGCCATGCTTTAATCCAGGCACCCCTTTGTTACTGCAGTGTGGATTCACCTCAATTGAACCCACAACAGATGAAAGCTAAACCCCTCTGCAGCACTCCTCATTTGAATGTGTGTGTGTATATATATGAACTGTATGTGTGTGCAGAGTGGTGAGCGGCAGGACAGCTGCCTATTTTTCCTTAACACAGAACTATAAATTGCAGCTTTCCCCCCTTCAAAGCAGTGGGAAGTGACATGTTATACACATGGAATAATAATAATAATAAGAAGAAAAAAGTCTAGAGGGAGTTGACTATTCTCCCTACTGGCTCTTTCTGATCTTCTCAATCTAATCAATGAAGCAGCAGAGTTTGTCTCCATGCTCTGTCACGAACTAAACTGAACATTTAAATAAATATATCACACGTCTGCCTATCTAGGCTTTTTTTTTTTATCATTCTATATGTAGGATTGCTGTCAAACTGGTTGTATCCCTTACTGATGATTAGTAATGGTGATTTAGGAAGTCAAGTCTTTAACAAATCAAACAATGAGCGTGGAGCTGAATCAGCTAATATTCCTGATTGCAATTTTGTGTTCTTTAACACTTTCATTGGGAACAAGTTATAGCACAACATAGGCATGAAACGCACTAAATACATAACCAGATACAAGCATCAACACACTTAATAGGAAGCTCAACCAAATCCCAGAACTGTGTTAGAGCAGAGCCGTGTTAAATTGCAGATGACCAACAGTCACATAAATCACTCCGTGACCGTACTTTCAATTCAATGTGTAGCTCACACACACAGCTGCAAATCGCTTAGAGAGATTAGAAAAGTTCAATGTCTCCACGGTTACGTATGTGTGTGAGCAGTGCTCAGTGACAGAACCACTGGACCCTGACAGCTAGGTAATGTTGAAATGAGCTATCGACCACACCATACTGAGGAGAGAGAGAGAGAGAGAGAGAGAGAGAGAGAGAGAGAGAGAGAGAGAGAGAGAGAGAGGTCTGTTTTTTTTATATATGTATTCTTCAGCACGTTGTGTCTGCATTTCATAGATTACTGCATGTACTTCTGCCAATAAAACATTATTTTTGGTGATCATTTCATGAATTCATTTCATGTTTTAGTTATTCTTTATGAAAACAAATTCTCAATTTGAATGTAAAATAGATCAATCCAACAATGCCTCTGCCATCAAAAAGCTGCAATAATGGTTAAAATTGATTGTTGTGTATTTTCTGATATTTCTGGTATTTTCTAAATGTTGTTTTAAAAGCTTTCTGAAACACTGTACATTTAAAGATACTTAATATTGACACCAAAAACTATGCACAGCTACAGTCAAAATACTAAAGCCCCCCTTCCCCTTCCCCTTCCATACGCACACAAAATCTCAACATCTATATTTGTAAGCAAGGATCTAGTATTTTGTATGTATGTTTTGTAATAACTGTGGTGTTAGCGTCATCAAACAATCTCTTTGAAAAGAGAAGTATGGAGAGAGAAAGCTAGATAAGCATAAAAAAACAAACAGGGATTATAAAAGAAGGGAAGAAAAGAAAATCCCATGGAATTAGGGATGTCACGAGAACCGGTACTTCGGTACCAAAATTCTGAAAATGTGCCGGTACTCATTTTTCCACAGTACTGTAATGTTTAAGTATTATTATTATTTTCTATTTTATTTATTTATTTTAACACACACCGTGGTATCGACTTTAGTATTGAGTATTGTGTACTTTTGTTGGTATCGGTACAAAATACTAGATTTTTGGTATCGTGACATCCCTACATGGAATGCTCATATTGAGATTTTTGAAGGTTATATAAAGGACCTGATGTTTCATACAGTGCTGAAACACCAAAACAGGACAGTCTTCTACTGTTTTGTTATGATTTTACACACCAACATGCAGAAGATATGTGTTTGATATTCTCGTTATCAGATGTTACCATTGATAAAAAAGTTAGTTAGTTTATGTATCCCAGATGCCAATAACTTGCCTGATTTTAACCAACACAGACACTCAGGTCCTTCTGTTTCCAGTATTGTGAGCTTGATGCGAGTATTGCAGACATGAACAGGTTCATGACATGCCGGCAGCAAACCTACTTTCCACACAGCCTGCTGTTCAGCACCATGGATAGCTCTGGTGACTGAACACTGTTGTCCTGCTGAAAAACAAGCAGGAGTAGCTCAAGCCTATAGCAGCCACTTAACAACCCGGATCAAAGAAAAAAAGATGAAGACAGAGAGAGATGTGTAGGAAAGGCAGTCAGGTCATACTTACTGGGTGCTTGGCTGAGACTCTCCCTGTCACCGAACTAGTCTGGTACCACGTAGAGGAAACGTAGTTCTGATGTGTTATTGAGAAAGACAGAGATGCAAAGGAGAGTCAGATATAAATAAACAGAGGGAAATTGAATACAATCCAACATGTTATGACATCAACTTTTAGAGGCTACAACTTTGCAAACCACAATTAAATACTTTCATCACATGATATACATGTTTCAATGAATCAGTAATGTTTCTATATAGCCGATTCCTATCCAACTCAGCTTGAAAACAACAGCTGTGATGCTCATTGCCATCGTTCCTCCAATTCTGCCTTTGGACCGACAAGCATCAACAATGCCATGTGAATGATTGATGCCCAATTTGAACAAGCTGTTTGTAGACTGTAGTGCCAGTTTAGTTGGGAAATAAGCAGGAAATGCAGCAATATTGTGCTCAGGGCTGCTGTTTAGTGATGTAACCCCAACATAAATGACATATCAGTATGTTGCTTGTTGCTAGAAGAACAGCTAGGAGATATGATAGGTGATATGAGACTAGATTCATTTGGCATGGTAGACCTTAATTATTGCTTTTTTCTAGTTGAAGGAAATTAACAGTGCAAGCTTTTACCTGCTTGGCCATAGTTTTCAGATTTAGTTTTTCTCAGAGACCATACTGACAAAAAAAACAGTATACTGTCTTTCTGTAGTTTGGATTTAATATGATATAAAACAACTAATACTCATTCACCTAAATACCACCACGTTTCATATCTGGGTTATGAGTAAAAACAAATCACATTTGTTTTTGTCAACAGCACCCTTCTCTAGCTGGGATTGTTGCTTGCTCTGTCCAAAAGACCACCAAATGAATCACCACCATCAGAAGCCAAAATGGCTTTAGACTCATTTGCAGAGTTGAGTAAGCACATATTGACAAACACAAGCTGCTACTCCCATACAGAGCCCCATGTGGAGGGGCAGTCAGACACAGAGCTTCATCTTTTATTTGCCAATTCAGTAAAGCAGTGGCAGTAAACAGGACCAACAGCTTGAAGAGACCAGGAAGATGTTTCACTATTAGTTACTACAGCAGGAGCATCCAGGCCTGTGAGTGCTCTCTGCTGTAGGGGTAGTGTTATCACACCTTTAGAGGTTGCAGCATGTACCCACGCTGTAGCTGTGCTAAACAAATATGAATAGCCCACAGCATTACCCTGTGGTTTTCAATTGTAGTACTAAGTACAGCAGAATAATGATTGTGACATTTACACCAGCAGCACCTTTGAAGGTGAAGAGGAACAACCCGGGTTTGTCTAGTAGCATATAAGCACTGTTCTAGTGCAATAAGGCAGAGCCTGCAGCATTCTCTCAGCTCTTGTTTTTACTTTTTTGTCTAGTTGTTCCAGCCTCAAGGAGAGAAGTCTAGAAAAATCCATATCTCAGAGTGAACAAAAAGGGGGTTACACAGTTGTGAAAGATCTTGTTTTTAAGACATTCTACTTGGTGAGTGTGTGTACCATTATTAGGTTTACATACATGGACAATTTTTCTTTAAACAGTAACTGCCTTAAACCCGCTGTAGGCTCACCTTGCTCATCATGCATGAGAGAATCCCATCAACAAAAGTGGACTTGATTTTGTGAACCTGGAGGTTACAATGCAGACAGTTAAAACCAACGGTTATACTTTGAGATGCTCTACTATTTCATACTTCCAAATCCATATACTTTATGTAAGCCCTCAAAAGACAGAGCTAAACATAATTCCTCCTAAATGGATTGTGTATAACATACCCTATCTAACTCCAACCTTAACATTTGATTTTGGTGGCAAAATAACCTTCTGCTTCAGACTTTAATAAGAAAAGCAAATCCTTTGCTAAACAATGTTTTTGACAATTATGGCACATGAATAAAAAGCAGCAGAGAACATGACTGACCTGTCTGTACTCTAGAATGATCTTTGGCAGAGGGTGCAGGTCTTGAAGCTGCAACAACTGCAACAAAAAAAAGACAGAAGAGAGAAAGAAAGCCTGTCTGACATGCGTGTGTGCCTCTGGATTCATCAGTATGAACGTGTCAGAGCACATAATACATTTCAAAAAAGATTGAGCTGGTTTTTCATAGATTAAAATGATTAAATCGACATATCTGTGTGTGTGTGTGTGTGTGTGTGTGTGTGTGTGTGTGTGTGTGTGTGTGTGTGCCTGTGTGTGCCATACTGCAGCTTCTGATGTTGACTGCTGTTGTTTGTTGATAGTCTTGGGAAGTTTCTTGTTCTCACAGCGCTTATGGAGGCACAGCTTCTCGAACAGGACCTTCAAACATTGTAAATCCACAATATCCATGAATCCACAATATTGAAAGATACACGCATAACACAGAAAAATACACAGATAGTGTGCATACATACAGTACATGCATTCACACACGCGCACAATATACAAAGATGGAGAGGTCATACATATTTTAAGCAAAAGCATACACACACATGCATACAACACACAGATGTACACGTTAAGGTACACACTGTTCGTAGTTGAGTGTTGCTGGTGACCAGGAATATTTGTCCAGCTGCTCGGTGGGCCTCCTGCTCCAGCTGCTTCATCTTAGCCTGACAGAGAGAGACAGCGAGAGAGAAAGACAGAGACAAAACAAGAGGAAGGAAAGAGACAGAGCGGGGAGGGAAGAGAAGATCAAGGTAAGACTGGGGTTGTTATGCAACATTAGTGGACCATAAGGACCATCAAGGGGCTTAAGTACAAAATGCTATGATACATGATAATTTCTGACATGTTACATAGTAGTTCATGTAAAAAAATACAGAAAAATTATTGCCCTGTTTAAGAGTTGTTGGTAAGTGAACCCAAACATAGAACACAGACCAGGAATCAGATAAAGTTTAACAAGTTTATTGCAGGAGTGACTGAAGTTATTTGAGGCAAGAATTGTTAATATGTGTAAGATAGAACTTGTCTAGTTTCTCCTTCCTTTCAATGGCCAAAGGCAAATCACTCTGTTAATCTGTCTAATGCACACATCAGTCACACATTAATTCCGACCATATAAACATACTGTATATCTATGAATTGCGACAACGGCAGCTGCTGCGCTGCAGTGCAGACTGTTATATCCTGCTGTTGAAGTCCTCCACAGTGAAATACAGTCACACTTTATACTGTTTGATGTTAGCTGTCAGCATTTTAACCGTGATGAATCCAGCTGCTAGCTAAAGGTAGGCTAACGTTACATGCTGTCAGGTGTAGTGTAAAGTCGAGCACCGAAATGAGGCACCGAAACTTTTGTTCTTATTCGGTCTCGTTACTACCGTTTACGTCGGCACCGGTTCCCTATTGGCACCGAGTTTCGGTACCCAACCCTAGCCACACAGCAAGCTCATTAGGATCACACACACAGACAAACTAACAAAAAGCATTAACTAAATCTGTCACACACACTCACAAATATACACACATTAGAAAAAAACAAATCCATATGTATATACTGTACAAGAACATACAGAGGCAAACAACTACACACACACACACACACACACACACACACACACACACACACACACACACACACACACACACACACACACACACACACACACACACACACACACACACACACACACACACACACACACACACACACACACAGGGTTTATTTAATGACTGCTGTGATAATCCAGTCAAATACAGAATGAACTTTATCTCTCAGGATGGGCAACACAGACAGCATGATAAACTCAGTGAGAGAGAGGAAGTGAAAGGATGAAAACTCGTAAAAGGAGGGACAGGGGAAAAGAAAGCATGATCAAAAGAAAGGGAGAGAGAAAAGAGAGGCTGTGATGAAGGATAAAAGGCAAGAAAGATAGGAACTAAAAATGCTCATGGGGAAAAAAGTGAGGGAAAGAAAAAGAGACTGATAGAGGAGAGTGAAAGGTAGAGGCACTTGACAAAAACATATGAAGATGAAAAAGGAATGCAGAGAGAGTGTGACAGACAGAAGTTAAAAGAATTCCTGCCCATTCAAAATACAGCCTAAACATGAACATTTCAGTTTTTTATTACTGGGGTAACACCCACACACCAGCAGCTCATTACAAGTCTGACTGAAGTAGAAAACACTGCTTAACAACTTGACAAGCAAACAAGAAAATGAGGGAGAGAGAGAAATAGGGGCAAGACTAGGCAACAGCAGGGAGTGCTGTGGCTGGACCTTGATAGAAAATGGCATTTGAAACAAACATACATCAGTCAGAGGAGTGAGACTGTTACAGAAAGAACTAGACAAGATGATGGGCAGAGGCGGGAGAAGCAACAATGGCAGAAAGAGCAATGAAGGAGAGGAGGGTGGAGAGAGAAGACAGATATAAAGAGAGAGAAAGTGGAGGAGGTGGCAGACATGTACCAAAATATGTACTTCTCTCTCTGTCTTAGCCCAGAGCAGACAGTGATGCTCCTTCCTGCAGCACAGCTTCCTGAAGGAAAAGGATAGCCTCTCCATCCTATTTATAGTAACACAGCCAGCAAGATACTAAAAGACTCTCTCTACACAACACCCCTGCTGGCACTTGCAAGTAGTTGTAATTGGGTTTGCGAGTGTGTGTTTGTCTATGACTGCCTGAAAACGTGTATTCCTTAGCATGCATGTGTCCACAACATCTGTATGTCTGTCTTTGTGTGTTCATAATCGCTCTCAAATATAGTCTCCAGAATTGGTTTTTATCTGCATGTAAACAGGACAGGTCCCCAGAGAATGTCCACCCACCACATAACTAATCCTACCCAGAAGAAGAAAAGGAGAAATTATATTTTTCTTTCCTTCTCAGGCTCTTTTTTTCCAGACATCTCTCCTGTTTCTCATATCCCCCCACTGTTTGGCTTCCATTTGTATTAATACAGCAGCTGTCTAACGCACTGTGGTTCAGCAGCCGGTCTTAAAAATGCAATCAGCTAAGAATGATGCAGTACAAATGTGAGCTGACCCTGAACATCATACCTACACAAAGGCCAGCACCAAAATGAAGTTTCCAGGGGAGCGACTCCATTAAGTTTGTTTGATATAAACACATGGAAGCTGTTACATAAGGCTCCGACACATTTTGCTTATTCATTGCATAATGCCTTTTAGGATTTGCCTTAATAACTTAGGGTTATTTCTATACAAACTCACTGAAATGAAAAGAAATTAATAATACATAGTTATTTCTTAGAAAGGAATCACTTTTAAAACCCTTACAATGTCCTATTTTGGTGTAGAACATTCAGAGTGCCTCAAGATCCAGTTTTGCACACTGAATTTTTTAAAAGTCGGTCTTATTTTTTTAAAGAAATATACATAGAATACTGTTATACTAGCTTAAGCATTGACACTCTTTTATCTAAAAGTCCCTACCACCATAAAAATGAAGCAAGCCTGGTGGCCCACCGGGCCTAAGTTTCCCCCCACCAGGCCTAAGCCATTGGGAGTTATTAATATAAGTTTTTTTTTTAAACTACAGTTACAGTGGGGTGGCTCGGGGCTGCTGCAGTATTTTACTTAAAGGTGCTGTAGGTAGGATTGCAAAGATCCAGGACTTAGCCAAAAAATGTGAACATCGACAACTTCTTAGTTCCTCCCCCCTTTCCGCTAAAGCCCAAAACGGTCTCCTAAGCCCCTCCCCCCACAAGGGAGAATGAATGTGTGTGCATGAGCAGTGATTGACACGCAGTTAGACACCCCCCTGGCCCTGATTGGTGCATCTGAACAGGTAGCTGTGGATTTTTGCAAATCACACTACAGGCTGTAGGTGGTGCCAGAGGAGACAGATTTTTTTTAAATTACCTGCTTCATGTAGTTCTACTCGAACATAGGGTCAGTTTCAGCAAATATGACAGAAAGTTAGTTTTATAAGTCTTACCAACGGCACTTTTAAAACAAGGCAGTGAAACAGATGAATTTAATTACTTGCAATTTGCCTGTCTATGTTTAAACACACTGAGCAGAATGTCTGGTGGGACATTAACATCAGCCATGAGGCAAACGTTGATGACTCCTGGCCGTGAGAGATAAGTTTATCTACCTTGCCAGCAGCAAAATGAAAAACTTTTGGACAAACTGTTCTGCTCTATTCATTAATTCCATTATGGTATTCAATGTACCACAAAGGTTGTTGACTTTCTGCCTTACCCCCAGCAGGTTTGAAGTTCTCTTAAGAGCTTCTTTGTCCACATGGATGTGATGGCTCTCCATGGCTGAAACAACACAAGTATTTACTGCTCCACAGGACCTGACACAGTAATTATGGCTACTACTAACAGAGGGTTAATATGACTGTAGAAACCGGATTTAAAGGTTAATTTGAAAAGAACGGGCCGTGTAAAACAATATGTATGCAGCTCTATTGATTGAATTAGATCATTTACAATGTTTATTAATGCAATATTGTCTCTTAGTCATAGCCTAAACAAAAACTCCAAGTATGAACCAAAAACCAACCAATATTGCATGCTTCTAATGCAGCCTAACACAAATGTGTTACAACCTGCACTTTATTTTGGTTATTCAGGGATATTTCTTCAAGAAAAATGCACTGCATATGGGGGAAAAAACTGAAAAGGTTTATAGTATTTCATAAATATGTGCTTACTCTCTACTGAAAGAAAAAAAAACTGTTATCACCTGCCAAAACAGAGATCATGCTGAGCTCCATGTCTGAGTACAGCTCCCACAGCCCCTGGCTCTACACACAAAAAAGTCAGGTGATGTGTTGTGTATCTATACAGTATGTACAGGTGTGTGTGTGTGTGTGTGTGTGTGTGTGTGTGTGTACATCAACTAACCTGTAGTTTAAAGCATAGCTTCATGTTAAGACAGTAGAGTGAATAGAGACCTGAGATGACCTGAGAAACCTGAGTGAGACAAACAGAGAAAAAAAAAAGAGTAGGTGGGGAGGAACATACTCAGCTTGCTTTCTAAAAGATTATGTGGATTTACTACTTGTGTTCAGGGAAGAATAGGCCGTCCAGGTACTAGGCAATGAGTGCTTAAATGGAGTATGAACTGTCTTCAATGCCTCTCTATCCTCTCAAGGACAGATTTCTAAATGTAAATTCCAGCCACTGTCTATTGGTGGGGTGAAGTGTTGACTTGTGTCCCTCAACATATGACCACTAGACCAATGTGTCTCAGCATTAATCATGCTGTCCTTCAAAACACTGAAACACCTACCAGCTCCAAGGATTTGTTCTGTAGGTCACCCTGATGCCTTAACAGGGAATTGTCCTACTTGGATCCATAAATTCACATCTTAACTAACCTTCTTGGTACCCAGGGCAGGTGTTGTATGGGGTCTTTTGCTGTGTTTATTGAGAAGGTCCGGGTAACAGGAGGAGGGATTTGTAGGATCCAGAAGCCACCCTGACACCTGTGGGTCCTGGATATGACAGCCTGCCACTGGAGAGAGAGTATGATATTGAGCAGTATTCAATATGCTGTACTGCATACTGATGAGACATTGGCACCACATTTTGGAGATTACAGCACATCAATAAAACATAAAAATGTGTACACATTTGTATTGTGACTCGTTAAAAATGTCTGATGCAGGAGTGGTTTGACGAGTGTCCGTGCTGTTCCTTTTCTTCTGTGAAAACTTGTCATTACTGAAATCATTGTAATCAATGCAATTCAAGCTTTCTACAGCTGCTATTGTTTGTGAACAATGAAACTACAAACATTCCACTGTTTTGTGTCTTTGATTGTTGTATTTTCACACTAATTGTTTGTGCCTGGGATGTTTTGGCTCATTATGTTGACAACAATGGAATAACGAAATATTGAGAAGAAACTACAAACTTTTAACAACCACCTTTCAAACCTGAGTGTTGGATACATTTTGGGTGAACTATCATTTCAGCAAAGGACGTGACTTAAGTCCTTGATAAATAATGAAGGTGATGAAAGTAGTGTTTTGAAGTAAACAATTGGAACTGGATGTGTTTCTATGTGTGTATGTGCATTTATGCATGTATGTGGGTAGGGTTAGGGATGCCTTGTTTCCAGCTGAGGTCTCGTCCGTAAAACTGCAGAGCTGTACGAAGCAAATCCTTGGCTTTATAGCACACCACCAGTTGGGATCTTGATAGCACCTGTAGCAATATATCTCTATGGAACACAGACAGACACACACCTATGTACTCCGGTTTCAAAACTACATAAGTATGACACTTTTTTGATGATGCAAAAGCAAAAATGGACATACACTAAACATACACTTGAAATTCACACATATTTACTCTCACTTCACTCACTTCACTTCACTTCACTCACTCACTCACTCACTCACTCACTCACTCACTCACTCACTCACTCACTCACTCACTCACTCACACACACACACCTAGTAAAGAGCTCCTGGCTCTGGCGTTTGTGTTGCTGGGCCCATGCAGGTGTGTGCTCTAGTTTTAAGTAGACCAGACTGTCATTTGGCCCGAGCGTGTCCTCTGGTGTGCTGCGGTCAACACTGTTCTTCATCAGTATGAGGAGGCCACACACTGCTTGAGTGAGCTTCTTTATCAAGGATCAAAGAGGGGGTTAACAGTTAATGAAGCGGTTAAGCCACAAGAGTAAATGGTTTACACTAATCTTATAACAACTGGTACAGATAGTTGGCACAAGGCAAAGCTAGAGTCTGTCTTCCTTTACAGATGCAAAGGAAAACTTAAACAGTCACTTAAAATTGTTCAATTTAACTTAGCAAATCATGATGTAAAGTCTTCGAATTTTATCAGCTGCAAAAATTGACCAGCTCTGCTTACCTGTTCTAGGTCTAACTGAGTTGTTCCATCTCGGTACACTAAGGTTAGCACCAGCGCCTTGGTCTTTCCCACCTTCTCAAGCATTTGCATCTTCTCGTCTAGTTTCATTTTACCAGAATCCTTTACTCTAGGATCAGACGTCAGGGCTGCAGTCAGACAGCCAGCTTTGGATTGGTTCTGGGGCTCATTACAATTAGCCTCCTCGTGGGATAACTTTGGCCCATTTATTCCCTGGTCAGGCCCACATTTGGCCCGCTTGAGTCGTTTGCAGGTCACAGAAGATGGGGTCCTAGCTGATTCAGGGCACCTTCCTTCCACCATACTCTGCCGGATTTGTCGAGTTTGCTTTGGGCCATATGGGTCTTTATGTACCCCTAACCCTTTTCCTGTCTTATGTAAAGGACTGACTTCAGTCTGTGGTTTTGGGGTTACAGCTGGAAGTTCAGGGATAGAGGTCCCGGGCTTGGCTCTCTTCAGCTCATTTACCCCTATTTCCCTTGCCTTTTCTTGAGAGGAATAAGGAGGCTCCCATTTTGGAGGACGTCTGGTTAGGTAGATTTTAGGAGGAGGGTCAGCATATTGTTGCTTAAGTACTTCAAGCTTCCTCTTTAAGGGGAAGGAGGGGATCAGGGGAGGATGACATGAATGAGTTTCAGATGTAGGTAGGTGGCTGTTTCCCAGTTTTTTGCTCGGTTTTGTGGTAGTTGAGATCAAGTCTTGTGCTGAGGAGGAGTTTTGTTCTGCAGCAAAACTGCATGTTGAGGCCAGTATCTTGGTTGAGCTGATCCCTCTGACATTTCCATTAGCAGTCTATACACCAGGTGAACAGTATGCAGTCAGACAGGGACAAGGGGAACAGAGAGAACAGGAGAGGCAAGAATAGATTTAGAAGCAATTATTTTGCAACATCAGAAGACTTATAAACACAATTGTTCTCACTGTCTGTGTTAGTTTTGTTCCATAGAAAATCAATACACAACAGCAAATCTGTTTAGAAAAGTCAGCAGAATCACATCAAATGTTCTAGTTGCACATAATTATCACAGAGAACAATGCATGCCTTATCTAATTATTCATGTTTAGAGTTGGATAATATGAAACATGTGAAAGAGAATGAAAGCTGAGAAAGTAAACAGGTAAGCAGGTGGCTAAGCAAGACAAATTAAACAAAATGGGAAGCCGAGCAAGCAGGAAAAAAGAAAAGGGAAGGATGTAATAAGAGGACTGCAGCTCCCAATCAGACGCAGGTGCTGTATTCCCAGACAAAAACACAGACAGTCAAGACACTGTTTGTCTGACCGTCTGCCTGAAGTAGTGTCACTCACACTCGATCGCACTTATTTATTTTTCATGAAGAGGGAAAAAAGCTTGTTTTGGCTGGATGACGATGAATCTTTTACTCTATCCGATTAGATTTGAAAGGGTTCAATGAACTAACGTGACAGATTACATGTGTAGGACATATATATGAATGTATGAAGTATATCTGCTGTATTTGTATGTAATGTAATACATAATCATCATAATGTATGTTAAGTCCTGTGATGGATGGGTGCAAGTGATGGAGATTAAAATAAATAATAAATATGACTTGATCTGATTGAAAAAGCATTTCAATTACCAAAATGTAAGATACGGTATTAACACAAAACAGAAATGTTATGATCCCATAGAGGCCAGTGGAGAAGTGGGAGGATGAGAAAAAAGGTGAGAAACAAAAGTACAGAAATTTGAGTCCCATCTCCCAAAAGTATACCCTCACCCCCCTGTAACCTTCCCAGCATCTTAAAAACATCTCCATTATTCATACCCTGAACTCCCATCTCTATTTATGCAAAAGATCTGACGTGTGCACGTGTTATTTGAAATCTAGGTAAGAGATGTGAATTTAGGTATTCTGAGGATTTTTTAAGACAATGTGTGAGTTAATGAATGCACACAATTCTGTATGTCAGCACTGCAGTGGGCCTCGGCATGTAGGAATTCCTGTGATTCAGCTCCCAGAGGAGAGTCTTCCTCATTTTGCTGTAAACACAACCCTTTTCTCCTGCTGACAAAGTCATGAACCCCCCAAGGGTGCTGTGCTATAGGATATAGATAGAAAACCGAGGCAGGCCATGGCCCAAAGCCCAGTACTGGGTGGAGGAGAGTGTGAGAGAGTGAATGAGGGGAGAGAAAGAGAGAATGGATTGATGTTTCCTGCTTATTGTAGCAATACAGTGAAGATCTCTTTCTAACTCTCTTCTTCTCTTCCATCTTTCAGCCTCTCCCACTTTTCTCCCCTTCAATTCTCTCACTACATCCTTCTTCATCACTATCCCACATCATCCTTCCATCTCTCCACCTTCCTCCCTTTATAGTTGTTCCTCTTTGCTGCTCTCTCCTTTTCTGCCAATATATAACGTGGACTACTTTGTTAGGTTTATTTTATTTTTTTGGCATTACAACCCATTGGGGAGCTATCACTTGTCAGCTTGCTGCAATACTGCCGACAGCACCCACGTTTCACACCTAATCCCTTTGAAAGCAGCTTTTTAAATTTCAGGACTTTTTGTTGTGTTGCTGCTGTACACACTGTTGCCTCTGCTTACAGGGATTACAGCGTGGGAGACAGATGACAACAGGGAAAAATAAGTATTTTGGAATAAAAAGACCATTAAACAACTCTTAGCAAGTGAGGGAAACTTTTTTTCGACAAATTAAAGTGTCTAAGCAAAGGTGACTTTGTTTAAAGGACAAAACTATAAAAATTTGAATTTCACTCAAGATCTTCACCTCATGTCCATCCATTTACATGTGTGTAGCTGTCATGTAATACAGTATTGGTAATATTACAAACTGGCCCTATGGAGACTCACTTGTACATTGCCATGGTGCTGGTGGTTCCCAAGGAGACAGGGAGCTCTGAACTCCAACCTTTTTGCCCTACACTTCTGGGACAACGGTGGTGTAGAACAATCTTCTCTACCCGAGTCCTCTAGGGGAGGAGGTAAGAGCATTTCTATCAGATCATCACTTTTCAGACCGATCAATGACCCCGCTCTGTTATGTAAGTATGGGTTGGACTAAGCATCTATGGGCGCTTACACAGTGCGTGAGTGAGACCTCAGCAGTGTGTGACAGGACAAGGTCAACACTATATATCCTGGCTAAGATCAAACTGACATTTTTTTGTTACGACACTTGTTTGCGTGTGTTGTTGAGTGTGTGTTTGTAGATGTGTATGCGTGTGGGAGTTGACTCAGCATTGTCTCAGCAGCTGAGGCTCAAGCCACCTTCCTGCAGCTGTAATGTAAGCTGGCACACAACATCTCTCGTCAGTTCTGAGTGTCCTCAACACTGCTCGGTCATCGCCAATCCGATGAAAGAAAGATGGCTGAAAGCCACTGGCAAAAGTCTGACAAAACTTCAAATGCTTAACACCCCCAGTACTGTTTTGTCTAGGCTAGTAACTGGTCCCCACAATTTTAATTTGAGTCCGAGAACTGAACCGAGAATTATAGCACTTGATTTGAAGTGTACCTTTATAGACTTTAATGCTGTAGTATGCTGGTTCCATTAATTAATTTGCTTCTCTAGGAAATAATGCAGCCCTAATATTTCGACTTTGACAATTTTAGCCAAAGCATTTTAGTCATTCTTTGAGTCTCTCTCCCCTTTGAATAGGTAGCAATAATACTCCTTGGGATGTTTAAAGAGACCCAATGGCTTAGTGGGTTCTTAGTGTGCCTAGTTGACGACAAAAAGTCCTAGTTTATTGGAGAGCATTTACTCCTGCAGTTTTTTGCTCTTACATAGAAAAGTATTCTAGCACACTCTAGTGTTAATTAGTTGAACTACACATTAGTCACAAATTCATCACAGTGGTAAAAATGTGACATTCATTATACTTCTTTGTTGTTTTTACTATTTTCTGAAATACTCTAAAAGTAGACTCATTTCTACCATCTCAGCCCCATCAACTACTCTCTGGCACAACAGTATTTCATTTTATAACAACTTGGAAACTAATGACGGTGACCCAGACAAATGGAATATAAATACTTGAGATACATTTATAAGAATCACTTCATAGAAACTAAGATAAAACAGCATCACCAATCATGCACCTACCTGTAGATGTACTCCCATTTTCGCTGTCCACAGGTGGCATCACATACTCATTTCTGTCTTCCCCCCTCTCTCCTGGCTCAATGTCTCCTCCAGGTAACTCATTGACCCCTCTATAATCTGTCTCACACTGGCTTTCTCTTATTTGGACATCAGAACAATGGTGCTGCTCGGCCTCAATTTTATCTTCACTGCTTGAATCAATGCCTGCACTGCTCTCTCTCTGTACTTCCAGACCGACCTCCATTACTTCTATTCCTTCCTCTGTGGTTCTCTCCAGGTTATCAGCAGTGGTGTCACCCAGGAATAATTTGGTGGCCTCACACTGCACCAGCGGGTTTTCTGTGTTGTCCTTCTCTGCTGTTTCAGTCACAGTCTGACTCACATCCCGAGGGCTTTCAGCTCGGCAGTGGCCCCACGTGTGATCTCCCCTTTCTGAAGATACCAAGATCTTTTTTGGAGTGCCTAGAAGACATCCCACTGACATCTCTTTATCCTCAATGCTAGATGAATGTTCAACTTTGATTTCATGTGTATTAACTATGTAATCAAAGTCATTATGTTCTTTCTGCCCAGACTTTGCATCCTCAGAATAACAACTGAAGCTTTTGTCCATTTTACTTGTTAATACCAAATTCAAATTTCTCTCTAAACTAGTGTTGTCATTGGTTCCCAAGAATATAAATCTTTGCATTTCATTGGCTGATCCTTTCTCATTTGGCAAGGGTGCATCCCAATGTCTTGTCTCTTGACACGTTACTCCATCCTGCATTTCATGTCCTTCGTCTGACATTTGTGCCATACCTGCCTGCTTATTTTCGGAATCCACTATTTGCTGAACCCCTTCCTCTGACTGGTGATATAGTATGCCCCCATCTTCTTCTCCACTGATGACCTCTTTAGTGGAGTTGGATAGAAGTAGCTTCCACTTTGCTTGGCTTTCCGAACCTACAGCGCGGTCTAGCTTCTTCCTGGGGATATGCCAGCACTCTGCATTTCTGTTTTCTTTCTGTGCACCTGGTGTGTCATTATCGGTCTCTTCACTTATTTTAAGGCAGGAAGAAACTTGGTGACAAGCCAAAGCAGGTTCAGCTTTATGGGTATTAGCGTAATTGGTTGGGGGGAACAAAGCCGTATCATGATCCTTCTTGTCCGGAGAAAGATTGTGGATGAAAGGTGGACTGATTTCTTCAGTGGAGCTATGAAAGTAGAAGACAGAGTATGCTGAATTTATAATGCATGCTTTTCACTCACTAAACGAGCAACAGATCATTAATACATGCTAAACTTCAGACTACTTTCATTTATGTTACCCAAAGTTATATATTTACTTAAAGGAACACGCCGACTTATTGGGAATTTAGCTTATTCACTGTAACCCCCAGAGTAAGACAAGTCGATACATACCCTTCTCATCTCCGTGCGTGCTGTAACGCTGTCTGACGGTTCCAGCATTAGCTTAGCCTAGCACAGATCCTGCAGGTAACTGGTTCCAACTAGCCTACTGCTCCCAATTGTGACAAAAGTGACAAAATAACGCCAACATGTTCCTATTTACATGTTGTGATTTGTATAGTCACAGCGTGTACAAAAAACAACGTAACATGAGACACAGCCGTCTTCTAACAGTAAACAAACCGGGAACTATATTCTCAGACAGGCTTGCTGCGAGCATATCACTCCGCCCAAGTACTATATTCTTCCGGTTAGTTTACAGTTAGAAGACGGCTGTGTCTCATGTTACGTTGTTTTTTGTACACGCTGTGACTCTATAAATCACAACATGTAAATAGGAACGTGTTGGCGTTATTTTGTCACTTATTCGGAGCAGTAGGATTACTGGAACCATTCACCTGCATGTTCTGTGCTGGCCTGATGCCGCTGGAGCCGTCAGACAGCATTACAGCACGCATGGAGATGAGAAGGGTATGTATTGACTTGTCTAACTCTGGGGGTTATGGTGAATAAGCTAAATTCCCAATAAGTCGGCGTGTTCCTTTAAAAGGGGAAATGTCAAAGCAACAAAATATTCTCTTGACCCCTGAAAACTTCGGAATATATGAAATACTCTCAAGCATGTGCACATACATTAACACTTTGATAAAAACAAATAAAATACTAAACCCATTTTCCTCGCTACTAACCTTCTCCATGGTGTAGCTTGATGTTCATAAAGTCTCTTTGGTATTGGGAGGGACAGGGTGTATCTGTCTCTATTGGAGAGAGATGCTGCCGTCTCCTCATGCTGAGTGAATGACAGAGCCTGACTGGACTGGCAAGCAGGGGGTTCGGAGTACTTTCTGTGGGAATAAACCTGTGAGGTCTGATAATAGGCTTCAGTCTGAGACGTCTGCCTTTGACGTGAGGAATCCCAGCAGGAGGCGGCCTGGGATGACAGGGAGCAGTCTGGTGTCTGTGAGTACTGATAGCAGGCTGAGGTCTGAGAGCTCTGCCACTGGTTGGAGGCGTCATTGTAAGAAGTGGAAACGGAGGGCACCTGGGGCCTGGACCATAACAAGAATTTCTTTTACTTTTTCTGTTTTACAGTTGCATTAACTACATTAGAGATTAGAATATATTATTGCACCAATATATAAAATCAGGTCTCATATAACCGTAATAAACATTTATTGTCTATTACAGAACAGTCCAACCCATAAAATGGTTTAAATTCCAGTGTGATGTCCTTTTTCCCCCCCATGTCTATACTAATATAATGCACAATGGCTAGAAATTACTGTGCAATTGTGTTGGCCAAGAGGCTTCTGCACCAATCTGCTCAGGTTAATAATAAATGTTTTTTTTAAATAATACAGCAGAAATAAGATATTAATAAAATAGATATTCTAACTAAAGATAAATGTAAGTTTTTATGTATGCGGTTAGTCTTTACTTCATCCGACGTACCGGTCTGTGTCTCTCTCTTTGTTCTCTTGCTGACTCAAGGTCCAGCTGCTCTGAGCCCACGGCCCCCTCTGGCTGCAATTATACTGCTCCTCTACTACACACACGCACAACAAAAGGAGAAAACAAACTCTCTGGGAACTAAATATATTAAGTAACTTATACAATGCCTAAATGAGCAGAAAAAATATAGAAACCAGTCTGACCTGTCAATTAGATCATGTCTCGTTTTAAACTAAAACACAGGATTTAATGCTGTTGAAACCAAGCTTGATAATTAAAGCAAATGTGGGTTTTGTCAAGCAATACTGTATGCCATTGTGATTTATAAAGTAGGTATGCTTAATCACAGGCTTTTTGTTGTATTACTGAACTCCATAACTTCTACATATAGTATTCTAGAGCAAGATTTGCTAAAATATTTTACAATCATTCAAAATGTTACTGAGCTACAATACCATTTTCTACTAGTTTCAACAATGCAAAACAGAATTTGAGGAGAAAATATTCATCACAGAGGCTAAAACTGGGAAACAGAAAGTGTATCTACATCAATCAAGAAACCAGTTCACTAGTGGCTTCACTTGTCATAATATACTGCATACAAGATATTCTATGCTTGTGCTCTGACTGACTTTGCCTGCGATTGTAGGAGTAGTTGTGGTTGCGTCTGGCTACATGTTCACTCTGGGCCCGCAGAACAACCAGGATCTTCTGTGCCGCCTGGGACAGAGGCCCTGAGTACGACCTGCTGCTAGACTGCTCCATCTCCTCCCTGTTAGAATGACTGCTACTCTTTCACTCTACCTGGGGATATCTGACTCTTCAACTGCCAATGGTCTAAACAGAACAAAAGGGGAAGAGTAAGGTCAGTTACATACATACCTGGTTTAAACTGGCATCTTAAAAACACATCTAACCCTCCAGATATACACTTCAATAATCTTAAATTTAAAAAGAAAATGCACAACTAAACCTCCATAAAACAGAACATTTTCCTTTATTTATCTGATGACAAAAAGAAAACAAGGACATTTAGAACAACACAAGACACTAAATAACCTGATTAGTTTATTTAAAAATTGTTTAAAATAAAACACACTCAAATTAATCCCAATCATATAGGCAGTGCTGCTCCATATGCAATCAAACTTTTTCCCAAGTTGGGTGTTGTCCCAAAGATAAAAGAATCAAAGGATTGAACCCCGTCTCATGCATAAACCAAGTGAAGGTGCAGATTTGGAGTAGGTTCACAAGCAGGGCTTTCTTAGTAAACCTCGTCCACTGAAAGCATAGTGTACTTATAAGATATCTTCAAGCTTTATAACATCGGTTGACTCCCTTAGCACAGAAACTCAACATTGAAGTTGAGCTGGCACTCCTTATTCATTGTGGCAAGCTTTACTGCTGCCCTCTCTTCGCAGCCATTTTGCCCTCAAGATCTTCCACTACTTTCTGCAGCAGCCGGGCATCCAAGTGGAAGTAGATGTACAACTCCTTCTCTCGCCTGAGGAGGGCATTGCGCTCCAGCTGAGAACGCTTGGCTTTAACTTCCCCCATGATATCTTGCATTACAAGCTGCAAACTCTGCAGCTGAGACTCTGCTCCCAGAAGCTTCACCGTCAGCTCCTGTACAGACAAAGGAAGAGCAATGAGAAATTAACTAAGAAAAAAAGCAACAGGCTAAGTGAACACTCACATATTAATCAATAAAACATAACTAGTTATGCAAATAAAGTAATTAAAAAAAGTAATTAATTAACTTACTTGCAAATACTTCGTTAACATCTCAAACAACAGACATAATGTGCCAATATAAAAGTACAATACAACACTGTTCCTGAAACTAAAGCTTGTGTCATGCAGCAAAACAGTTCCTCCTGAGAACCATTAGTCATGCAGTGCTTTTGTACCCGTGTCTTCTTATTAAAGTACTTGACATTGTGAAATATGAGAAAACTGTGCAAAAGAAAAAACATATTGTGCTACCAGCATCCCTCACCAATAGTGATGACTAGTAATTTAAAACTCAACTGACTCACATTAAGGATTGCTTCTGAAATGCACTCTGCATAGTTGACCAAGATGACTGTGCAGAAAAGAAAAGGAAACAAACCCACCTGTGCATTAGGGCAGAGCAGCTCCTGGTCAGTGATGGCCGTTGGACGTACCTGCGGCCCTAAGACCAGCTGCTGGAGCTCTGAGTACATTGCCCTGTGGAGCGCCTCACAGTCGCCAAAAAGACGAGCAGCTGTGTAGTACTGCTCACGGCCAGCACCAGCTAGAGCATCTCGGGTCACCTGAAGGTTGCCCGCAAGGTCACGAGCAGCGTGGTTCAATGCTTCGTATGTCCGAAAAGGCTCTGATCGACCATGGTCTGAATCATGGTCAAGGATCTGGAGCAGCCTGAGGAAAGAGGAGGTAAGTGAATAATCCTGGTTTAGGTCTGCAAATATTCTAAGGCCTTATCCGTAAAGACGAGGACAATAAATTATTAGAATTCAATAAAGGTATACTAGTATAGATAAAAAAGTTGACATTGACGATAAACACATTTTTTTTTTTTTTTTTAAATGCTCTTAACGGTTTTAGCTCTGAAACAGGTCTACAGCACATACAGCTTGAGTCTTCTTACCTGCTGAAGGCTGCATCTTTGCAGCTGATGATAGGGTTAGGTCTGGGGTTGATGGCCAGGTCAGGGTGTGCCAGGGACTCAATTCTAAGGGTTGCCGTTTCACCTTCTTTTACCAGTCTGCTATTTACTTCTTCCAGCTGCTTAAAACAAGTCCTCCACCTCCTCAACTCCATCTCCTGACCCAGGAGTACCAGCTCAAAGGAAGCCTTCTGGCGGAGTAGGTAGTCTCGTACCTAGGAGGGAAAATTTACATTTCCTTTTACTATGGCTGTTGGCTTTATTTCATTCTACAATGCATAAGGCTGATGTTTGACACAGGGATCCAACTATGACTTTTATTAGTCATTAATTCTTAGTTTGCTAGATCCAATTAGTAAAAAGGTCACTTTTAACAGTATTATGTTTTCAAGCACCTCGTATCTCATTAAAATGTTTTGGAGCAAGACATTTTAATTCTAAGTAGCTTAAGCAAAGCTGATTGATGGCTAAACCTGATCCCTGCTGAAAAACTAAGGGTGAAATGGGTGAGATCACCAACTAACCTGATTCTGTCTGGAGGTGTAGTAGTCCTGCCGTGCTACTTGCAAAGCCAGGTCTCCCCTCACTACCGGCACATTAAGCAACCGGGCTGACTCTCTGAGGGCAGCAGGTACTGGTCCATGGAGCAGAGCCTCCAGCTCAGCCTCCACCGCCTGCAACTCCTTCCTGGAGACAACTTCACGGACATGCAGTGAGGACGACATGCATATGCTCTGGTAGAATGAAGAGATAGATATGAAGTAGAGCTTAAGCATAAACAGTAATAACTGAAAACACTATGAGAACTGTGATACAGTTTGCATGAAATAATAAAACATGCAATATGTCTGATTTACCTTGGTATGAGAGGACTTCTCAGAGAGCCAGTCTAGTCCAGCCTTGACACTCTTCTCCTCTGCCATGGCCTGCATCAGTTGGTGCTGGGCCACAATATAAGACCACTGAAGTCTGGCCATCTCTGTCCTCCTGTGCTCCACCATTCGCGCCTCCCTCTCTCTCCCCTGGTGCTTGTTCTCTTCATCCTCTCCATCTTCACAAGAACTGAGGTCAAGGACCTGGAAGCGCTCAGAGCAAGAAGACTCAACAATGTCTGCAATGCCCTGGAAGAAATGCTTCTGAGTAAAGGCAGCTAGTGTTTTAGTGTTGAGCTCCTCCTGGTGCAGGTAGGGATCCAAGGGCAACTGAGAAAGGAGGACAGTGGGGCTTTTTGAGACAGAAGGGTTTGATGGGGCCACAGGTTCTCCTTTTCCTTTTTGCTTGGCCTCTTGCTGAACTGGGAGGTGCGAAGCAAGCTTTCTCACCTCATCTGTTAGGTTTTGTAATAGAGCGTTGGTGTCTGCATTCTCAGCTCTAATGGAAGCACTGGCCTCCTTTAGCTTACATGCAGCGCTCTCCCGCTCTTCACCAAGTCGTAGATCAACATCTGCACGAGAGGTGGCCACAACCTGTAACCTGTTAAAACGATGTTGCTTCAGCTCTTTCTCTTTACGCAGTGCCTGGAGTTCTGCCTCCAAGTCTTCTATGGCCACATTTCCCTCAGCTGCAAACACAGCGGATGAAGATGAAGAAGAGGACCCTAAGATGTTTGCACTGCTCCCATCTGAAGGTCCAATGGTTTTAAGGAGCTCGCCCAAGGCTGCTTCATCCAGAAATGGCTTGCCCGACTTACGCAGCTCCTGAAAAGCATGTACCTCCTCCTTAGTGAGAACATTGCTCTGGTTAAGGGTCCGACAGACAAAGCGCAAGAAGTGAAGGTTCTCCGGGGCACAGTCAAACAGCCAGTCGAAGTCGGAGGCCTTCAATGATGATGCACCAGGATAACCTAGACGGCCCAGGGCATCCACAAACTGGCTACCGTCTAACATGGTGGTTCAGCACTCTGTGCCCCCTTGTTATTGTGGTAGTCAGCACAATGTGAATTGTGGAGGAGGATTAGGTGAAGACCAATACAAAGAGAGTGAGAGTACATAATACAAAGCATATTCATCATAATCTCTTAAAATAAGAGATGTCCTGATTTATATCAGGATCAGGGATAATTCAGGCACTCAAAAAGAGACTGTTTTCTGGTCATTTTGGAAGTAGTAGTTTGTGGTGCTGCTAAATTGCCTTGTGTTTCTAATATATTGTCCACCCAATTTATATCAGTGAGGGTAGAGTAAATCTAAGAAAACACCATTCAGTCAGTATATGCAATATAGGCTAACACATGCAATTCAACATCACCACAAAAACTGCCTCCAAATTGACCAGAGTTGAATCAACACTTCTCCAAAACAGCTTCAACAAAATATGAACATTATAACCTTCATCAAGGTAAGATTTATTGCAGGGTTGTTGAATTTCACTGATGTAGTCCAAAAATTCTTGTCAGGACAGCTCAACAGTGACTCCTTTCTCCATGGATTATGCCACAAAACACTACAGGAAGTAGTATACAAACCATTACAGGAAACTAATATTAATATATATATATAAAAATAAATAAAAGAAAACCATTAAAGAAAACTGTGATGTAGGTTGTACTTTCTTAATGCAAGCTATCAAACATGATAAAATTGATTTTCCAATTTCAATTTGAGCTTTGAAGTTAACAGTTATGCTGGATAAACAAGGCGAGGCTCACCCAGCTTTTGGCACATTTTACTGTGTATTGATAACTTTTAAATTTTAATCAGCATGGATAATAATCAGTTAATACGTTAAGCTAAGTGAGGTTATATTGTATACGTTAATAGCCGTATAATTCATATACCGTATAGCCTATAACATTATATTATCTTTAAAGTTTCAACTCCAACTTAACATCACTAACGTTAGCTAAGTTATTCTTTATCACAAACAACGTTACAGTAACAACGTACTATAGCTAGCTAGCTAGCTATTTTACAGACTAACATTAAATTAGCTACTGCAGTCGCTTGCTAAGAAAAACTTCTCTGTAACGTTACATTTCTAACATTAACGTTAAATAGTAGTCGGTGTTTTAGTTTTACCTTGAATGCTGATATATTAATTATAACTGAGAATTTCTGTCTAACTTTACCGAAGTCTTAGGCAGAAACGAGTAAAAATATTCGCTTTGGTCATCTGGTAAAGGTAAGCTACGCCCTCGTATTATTAACGTTAGCATGCAGATTCGTCACAAAGGTTAGCGATAGCTATCTTAATTTTGGCTTGCGGTAGCTAACGTTACACTCACTAGCCAGCAACATAGCTTGAAAGTAGTTAACGGTATAGAGAGCTTGTTAACCACCATGTCACTTCAACAAACAGTTGTGTCAAAAGCAATGTATTTCGTATATTATCTGACAGACTAAAGTAAAATGTATAAAACAATTATCACTCCATTAACTTACTTTCAATTCAGGAACTCCGTTTGGTTAGCATATCATCCTAGACAATTATCCCGCGCGCTAAACATCCAAACTCACGGCACGTCGTCACGCAGGAACGACGTGACGTTCTACGTCATACGTTGGAGGCAGCGTTTACCTTCCATTCCAACCATTAACCAATAAATTTAAGGATTGAAGCCTGGCACTTGCCTTCTCGCGTTCTCTCCTCCTAACTTACTCAACAACCCGCCGCCGTTGCTGCCTGCTTCTGTCCTCAGTGAGTTCACGACTTTTGCTATTTCTTTGTGGAGAACGACAATAGGTAGGTGATATGGACAACGTTGATAGAGCTGTATGTAATATAACATACTCAAACGAACTAGATTGCCTGCTTATATAGGAGAGGGGGCATTAGCAAACATAAAACAGACACTTCACTTCTCACTTATGAGCTTGTACATTTATGCTGTTTGCTTTTTCAAACTATGGTTAATAACTAATGTTATCTTACTGGTTGTTATATGTAACTTTAACGTTATACTATCACGTACTAACGTTAACGTTACACATGTAGGCCTACTCCCTGCCGTCTTCTTTCAACTGTATTAGCAAAATCTTTCCCGGAAAGAAATCATTCCAAGCAAATGTCAACTCATCGATGTGCTTGAGTTGTAAGTTCACGTTATCATTAAAGAATATTTGGTGAAGGTGAATAAATTCCAACTTCTGTGTACACATCCAGGATACTGCAATCTAAGGTGTAACGTTAGCCATCAATCTAATGTTACTTCACTTTGTGCTCTTTAAATAAGCAGGAAAAAAATGTGATTACGTTTGACCCACAGTATATCCACAAGTTAGTTTCACACACCTATGAGTTCAATTGTCTTTGTGAAGTTTTGGTTTTTCTCATCATGATTCAAGTAGGCTTTTAAAGAATTATTATAGCTTTTACTTGAATTCACTTATTAGTAACTGGGTAGTACATCTAACATGTCTTGTGTTTTGCACAACGCCAGGAATGAGATCACTGCACCAAATGTTACGGTCAGTTTCATTTCAAACAACTGCTTTTCTCTCTCACAGCTGCCCTGAACAAATAATCATGGTCCAAGCCAAGACGTGGATCCTTACCAAGCACTTTGACGGCTTCCCGAAGGACAGCGACTTTGAGCTTAAGGTGGAGGAGCTTTCTGCACCCAAAGATGGGGGTAAGATGATTTTTGTCTCTTTTATTCTCTGTGCTTAAGCTTGAAGACACTCTTTGTCTTCTTCTTTTTTCAAACAATAATCCCCAAGCACTTTAAATGACTCAGTATTTACTTGATTGAGTCCCATACAGAAGAGGAAAACATCTGTTCAAGTGTACACTTGTTTTGCACTGATGTCTCTCTTTGTTTCAGAGGTGCTTTTGGAAGCAGTGTTTCTCAGTGTCGACCCATACATGAGGTGAGTGGAGAGCAGGTCCGGGCATCTGAAAAAACATTCTAAAGTATAATTGTTGTTAACACTCTGTTTTAATAAATAATTAATTAATCCAAAAATGCATATACAATGCACTGCTTTTCTCTCCAGGCCATTCAGTAAGGTTCGCATGAATGAAGGCGATGTGATGATTGGAACTCAAGTGGCCAAGTAAAGAACACAAACACACAGACACACAGACACACAGGAATGTCTCTAATCTGCGTATGTACCGTGCATGCCCCAATGTTTACTGAAACAGAACCAGTTCTGCACCTGCTATTAATTACTGAACCCTTTGATTCACAGTGACTGGAAAGCAAAAGCGCACAATTGAAATGTTCTTGGCTAAGTGTTCAGACGCTCAGTCCGTTTCAGTGGGAATGTCTTTTATGATAAACATGCATAATAAATTACTCCGTGACCAAACTTTCCAAACAACCTCAAAATAATCTGTTTTAAACACATGTTGTGTATTATCTTTACACTGTTGTGAAGCGAAGTGCATAAAACTCATCTGCCACATGGTTTGACATCATACAGTCCTCTAGGATACCACAACACGTATATCAAAAAAAACTGAAGAGTTGTAATTTTTAAGGTACTTTTTCATATTCAATTTAATCTGGTGTTTAGTTAGCAACTTTAAATGAGCTCAGTGATGCCATGGACAGAAGTTGGAACAGGTGAGATATATTCATTGACATAGGACTTCTTTCTTCTGCTTTTGTGTTATTTTTGTTTTGTAGAGTGATTCAAAGTAATAACCCAGCATTTCCTGCGGGAAGCCATGTTGTTGGTCGTTGTGGCTGGAGAACCCACACAGTCTGTGATGGGACAGACCTCATTCCAGTCATGCCTGACTGGCCGCAAGACGTCTCGTTGTCCCTGGCTCTGGGTGGCATCGGCATGCCAGGGTAAGACAGAGGTTGCCTTTCTAGGTAGAAATAGAATGCAGAGGAGATATTTGTGGCAACCCAGGCTTTCAAAAGTAAAAATGCAATACTTTTCCTCTAAGACAATTTACTGTGACTTGTTTTTCCAACTTTTACAACAACATGATGGACACGAAGCTGCCTGAGCTGAATCATCAGTACAAATTACTTTTGATTTACATATTCGAATATAAGTTAAAAAGGCAAGAAATAAAATCTTACAGGAAAGATAAAGGAAGTCAGCTTTATATGTAAATAGCAGTGGGATAAGAAACTCCGCTTGGTAGCTAAAAGTAGAAGGTAGGCTTGGGCTACTCCCATGTGTGAACTACTATGCAGAAAAAGAATACCTTATCCTCCCTGAGTAAGCGTTCAATAACTGCTTATCTGGAAAAGGTATTGCCATTTCCCTGCTTATGTTTGAGGCCAGTTAAAGGGAGAGAGTTGTTTCTTAGCTATTTTAAAGATCCTCAGCAGAACAGCTGCGTTTTTTTTTTTTTTTTGTTGAGAAAATAAACCGTTAAGGCTCCAGATGTTTTGTCCTGCTTGGGAGTTAAAGTCCTCTTATAAGCACTGATTAGCTTGGCATGGAAGCATTTATAAAGAGTTTACATAATGAAGGTCAAAGAGGCTGCTCTGTGGAACTAAAAGAGGAAAAACAGACCCTCACAGTTTTAGTTTTTGTAATTAATGGAATATACTCTTTCTTGTTCTCTCCAGACTGACAGCTCTGTACGGGATAGAAGAAGTCTTGGGACTCCAGAAGGGGGAGACCCTGCTGGTGAATGCTGCTGCCGGGGCAGTGGGCTCCGTGGTGGGCCAGATTGCAAAGATCAAGGGCTGTAAAGTGGTGGGTTCAGCAGGGTCTGATGCCAAGGTGGCTTTCCTCAAAGAACTGGGCTTCGATGAGGCCTTCAACTACAAGACTGTTGGTTCCCTGGAGGAGGCACTGAAAAAGGCTTCTCCAGAAGGATATGACTGTTTCTTTGAAAATGTAAGCAATGGTGGTGTAGCTCCACGCCCGTAAAGTGTCCTTGAGCACTTCCTATTTATGCTCTCCTTTCTCTGTTTGGCTAATGTGGACAATCAAGTTTTCCAGCTTACTTTAACACTGTCGGCTAAATGTTTAAAACTTAATTATTGCTATTATTTTTACCGGTTTAACCGACACTTCTTCTTCATTCGAGGTGGGAGGCCCTTTTTCAAGCGTTGCGATACAGCAAATGAAGAACTTTGGAAGAATAGCTGTGTGTGGAGCTATTTCCACATATAATGACACCACACCCCAAACAGGTGTGTATATCAATATTCCTGCGAATTTCTCTGCTTTAACTTGAAACCTGCTTTAAAAAGAAAAAAATGAAATGGTTATTCACCCCTAACAAAAAAAACATGTTCAGATGATTTTGCGTCTTTTTCACTAGAGGGCGACATTGTGTTACTGAAATGGTGGATGAAATGTACAAACTGTAGATTGTAGATGTACAGACTTTGTTTCTTTGTGCTACCATTGGAAGTTTTGTTTTCTTCAACCATCACTCTTAGGCCCATACCCCCACCTGACCATGATCTTCAAGCAGCTTAAGATGGAGGGCTTCATGCAGAGCAGGTGGGAGCACAAGCACCCTGAGTCCCTTAAGAGGCTGATAGGATGGTTGAAAGAGGTTAGTGACTAAAAACAATTAATCATGATGCTGGATCCCAAATCAGATTTTTTTTTTTGTGTGTGTCTTTAGTAAATATTTAATCTCAATTAGTAAGGTTGCCCATCTGTCTGCATCTGTCATTTTGTGATTTTATTTATTCTGCATCTGCAGGGCAAACTGCAGTGTCGGGAGCACATCACAAAAGGCTTTGAAAAGATGCCAACTGCTTTTATGGGGATACTGCAGGGAGAAAACGTCGGCAAGGCTATTGTCGCAGTCTGATGTGGAAAGCGAGATCAATGGAGAAGAATCAGTATTATTAATACCTGACACATTACAGAATTCATACAAGAAGGACTGAGCAATAGACAGTTGGCAACCATTTTTTTTTCTTCGTATTAACAGATAAAAAAATGTGATTCATCATATTTAGCATTAGTTCAGAATTCATTGTTAGAGAGTTAAGTCTGAAACCATTTTTTTTTATTTAGATGGTTTTATTGAACTGCACCATCTGCTAGGTTTGGATTTTCATTCATGGTAAGGCACATTTTTTGCTAATGCATTTAAATAAAATAGTTACTTTAAAGAATCCCTTTTGGAAGCACAAATCTTAGCATTTGTTCCTCATGTGCCGCTACATGGTAGCAAACTAGTTGCACCTACTGAATTTTTTACAAATTAGTTTTTAACCACCATCCAGATAATTGAGTATACAGAACATCGTTTGGGAAACATCAGACTACTGTGGGAAATCGGCAAGGTACGAGAAGAGTTTTACTCTGAGGTCGACCCAAGATTGTTGGTCTTCTATGCCAGAAAGTACCTGAATGAGATGTGTAGATCTGCTGCTGATACATTCATATGTTACTCGCTGTAACATAATTAACCATGTGCTTTGTATTTAGTGAGAGCTTTTGTATAATAAAATTCAGCGTATTTTTGTTTCTAATTTTCTGTTAACATATTTCACTTACTGTATGTGTTGGGCTGTATATGGCAGACTGTGGGTATCTATATAGTATTAATGTATGCGTGGCCTGAGAACAGGAAAGAAAGCTATTCAAGATGTGTTCTCTTTTCAGTCCTAAAATGAGGGAAGTCTAGATGATAAAACAGATACTGTTAGCCTTCTACTGCAAATGCAGCTTTTTATTTGATCAGCAACGATCATTAAATGTATTTTTAGACACTCATTTGAATTTCATAAGGTTGTGGTGGGGATGAGAGCCCCAGCTCCATGGTTACATAGGATGCTGTTAGTCCAGTAGCATAGCACAAGGTTTACCCACTTTGGTGTAGAAATGTGAAGTTGACAGTCAAGTCTATTTCATCTCATCTATAAAAATGGAAATTACAGTGACTTTTTTTATGCCTTATACTGACCCAGGCCCCTATAGCCCAATCCCAAAATTACACTTACCAGTAATGACGCTCTTGGGCAGAGCTTGATGCTCAAATGATCAAAATAATAAAATTGTTTGATGTCCACCAAAAAATACAGGGAGTTAAAAAAAAATCTCAAAGGGACAAAATATTACTGGTCTGTGGTCTAATAGCTAAGCTTTTTGTGTGAGCATATATCAAGCACATTAAAAGCTACACTGTATGCCAAGTGACAAGACACACTACTGATTGAGGGATTGACTGGGGGCACAGCACACATTTTGCTCAGCTTGATGAATGACACAGGTATGCAAATGTTTATGCATCTATACCAAAGTGGGCAAGATTTTACTTTGAAGAAGAAATCCTTAAAATCTAGTGTCTAGAAATCTAAAAGTATCAAAATATTATGTTCAGTTTTATAAATTTAGTTGGTGCAAATGAAACATCAAATGCAAATCCCAGCTTGTTGGAAATAACCGAATTGTTAATACTAGCTTAGACCACTTTGGAAATAATTACACAAAATAAACGTGAAGGTTAAAAGAATGGAGGAGGAGGAAGAGGGGGAGGGGGGGGGGTGACGTAAAACCGGTAAATCACGTACTGGATTACTACACTGGAATTGAGCTGCGCTGACTCAGTCGTTTACGGTAAAACAAGAATTTGTCAAGTCATTGTGACTTGAATTACTATTAACCGCTTTCCCTGCAATTATTTAAATACTATTACTTATAAGAGATAAAATATACAATAATATAAAAAATAATATAATCAATTAAGGTAATTAAAATACTAATTATACAAAAATAGACTACAGTACAGATATTAACAGAATAAGTCAGCTTTATCTCTATATTGACTGTTCATCAAAACGATTACAAAACATGCAGAAGCACTAATGGACAAGGAGACAAAATGGAACAGTATTATATTCAAGCGTCATAGTTGGGCTGATGGATAATAATGGCAACACCCAACAGCGTCAAATCCTTTGGGGCGTAAAGCAACAAAAACAGTGAAAATATGACGTCGCTGACAACCTTCAAAATAAACACCGTTATTAGAGAAAACTTTGCAATGCATCATATAGAATCAAAACAAATAATATATGAATTGTCAAATGTGTACGACATAAATATGCAGTTAAAGCACATTTCACAGCCACAACACAAACCCATCGCTTCAACGCCGTGTCACAATGAAAGCAACTTTAATTTTGAAAGCACATTGACTTCCGCTGAGGTGTGGCCTGCGGTTGAGTAGTTTGACGCAGCTGCGATAAAAACGCGGAGTGTCATCTGAAAAAAAAGGATTCACTAACTTAGCCGCTTCTTGTTCACTTCGGGACGTTCACTCAACAGCTATCATGATTCGAGAAGTGCAAAACTTGGTAAGTTGTGTCTTGTTTTTCCCCCAGCTTTGGTCGTTTACCGTTGTTGGATGTCGCCATTGTAACACGTTAGTAGATGGGTTTAGCCTCCACCGACCGGACCCCCTCCCTTCACCCATTCTCTAATTTTATTTTCTAGGATTGTGATAGTTGACGGGGAGCTGGATAAATAAACCTCTCTGATGACTTAGCTAATATTAAGAGTAAAGCACCGATTTCGTTGACTGGGTGATTCAGCGTGAATTACGTTGGGTTGATAGCGTGCCGCCGCCATGTGGACTTTGCCATCTTGTAGGGTTTTTCCTGCATCGAGGAATGTTTGGCGCCCCAAAGAGGTTTTAGTCAGCGCCAAAGGAAAAAAAATCAACAGCGGCAACACGTCTTTGACTTCCACCAGTTAACCCCCTCCTCTCACATCAACAGCCGTTAATATATCAGTTTTACCGTCCAGAGTCAAGCAAGCTGTCCAGCTCTCTGGGCTGTTAAACTGCGTTAGCCGGCATCTCCACGTAACTTTAGCTAGATCGGTTGCAGAAAAGCGGCTGTGGGCTAACGTACACTTTATGAAGTGTTTGACGCTCAAAATTTCCTGGGGGAGAACCGATATCTTAATACATCCATGGGGAGGACCCACAGACCCCCCATGTATAATACATTCATACAGTCTTATGACTATGGGGGAAAACCCTGACACTTAAGAGACAAGTCGGTTGAGGTGGACAAGCTTGTTGGACCGGATACTTTGAACGCTACTTATGGGAACTATGCTGCATAATCTCTACGTGACGTTATGAATGAGGCTGTAATGTTAGCCAACAGTAGCGGGTGGAGCCGTACGTTAGTAACTTGTAGCTGGGCGTTTTCTGGACGCTCGGGTGGGGACTGTAATGTAACGTTAGGCTACTTTTATTATTACATTGCAACGCTTATTATAATAAGTAAGTAAAGTTTATTTCTATAGCACATTTAAAAACCGCTCGTGCTGTACATAGCGCATTAGCCACAGGGTAATAAAATAAAACACGTACAAATCAGTGATTTAGGCTAAAAAGTACATCGAAAGACAAACACTTAATTACAAACATAAGTGTTAACAACGTTAATACCCAAACGTTATTGCCGGTGTTGCGTAGCGCCACCATCTGTGGTTAGGGTTGGGGATAAGGTTTGGTTTAGGTAACTGTATACATATTTGTGTAGGTAAACAAAAGTATAATAACTTCTAAGCATAGTCGTTGTAATGATCTGATCTCGTGGTTTTATAAGGGAAATAGCCATTTTGTCCGGGTCCTGCACTGCCCTGTAAATGTAGCTGACTGCTAGCTATAAAGAGTGAATAAAGTGAGTCCATGTGAGTTAATCCATCACTGCTCGATCAAAACAAGTTCCAAACGTTAACTGTTTTCATTTTCTGTAGGCCGAGTTTAAAGCCATCCTGGCGGAAGCTGGAGACAAGCTGGTAGTGGTGGACTTCACAGCCACCTGGTGTGGCCCTTGTAAACAGATTGGCCCAGAATTTCAAGTAAGTGAATGATTAACTATAGTTGAATTATTTATTTGTTTTAATGGTTAGAAAAAGGAAAACCAAAGGAAGATCTTATTATTGAGTTCTTTTGTTTTTTCATACTCTAAATTTCTGTTAAGGGAGAGAAAATGATTTCACCAACAAAATGTTTTTGATACAGTGTTGGTCACTTTCATAAATCTGTGGCAATGACTTAAGATATTTAGACACACAGTAGATGCAGCCTTTTGTGAATCAATGTTTCTAGTTTGAGTTGTTCAAGGGAGCCCTTTCCTGAGGGACAGGTGGTGCTTAAGGGCAGCATCTCTTGTTGCTCAGACAACCGTTTCCTAAGCTGTTCCAACCTTAAGTAGGAAATGCTAGCTTGAGTCATCCTACTCAGATTCTAGTCTGAATATGAATACGAACTTCCCAAGCTCAAATGTTGTGGGCGGGGCTAGGCTAAGGAGTGCTGCTTAACTGGAAAATGTGATGGCTGTGCATAACTTAACTTAAAAAAAAAAAAAAAATAATAGACCTAAGATTTCAGATTTGTAGACCATACTCCTCCCTAGACTTTTTAAAAGAAATAATTTTAAATCTGGAACAAATGCATTACTATATCCTTTTCTCACAATCCTATGATCACTGATTGACTCTCCTAAAGTTTTTCTTCTTGTTCTTCTCTTGCAGAAAGAGTCAGAAAAAGGAGAGAACAAGAATGTGATTTTCTTGAAGGTGGACGTGGATGAGGCTGAGGTAAGTGTTTTTTATTTCTGTTAAGTTGTAATCCTGAAGCACCAATAGTTTTACTACAACTGCTGCTAGTACAGAGATCACCAACACACAACAGCAAGTAACTTAAAGGATACAACTCGTATTTTTTTTTTTTAGATATTAGATGTGTTGTATTGTGTTACAGACCTTAAGTCAAATCATTAATGTTATGTTAAACAAATTCAACTTGTGCTGTAGGTTGGTACAGAAAACAGAAGAGCAATACTTGAGGCTGATACTTTGTGAAACACAAAAGGCAGGCAGTGAAGGTGGAGGGAGAGGCTCAGGTGTCCTGTTCATCTAATGACTCAGTGGTTTCCTGTTTGCAGTCTATCTAAAAAAGTGCAGTCTAGCAGCATTTCACAAGTTGAGACTAAACTATTTCTGGCTTGAGTATGTTCTATATTTTTTTTTAAATCCCTGTATTCACAATATGTTCATTCTCCTTAAAGAAGACAATACGTCTTGACCTAATAGCTCCTGGTCGGTTTGGCCCATTCACATCATCTATAGCCTTGCATGTTAGCTCAAAACAGTCCTCCATCAGGGCGCAGCTCCAGCTATCTAACAGTTGTTCCTTTTGCTCTTTTATAGGATGTGAGTGCAGATTGCAAGATTAGCTGCATGCCTACATTCATGTTCTTCAAAAATGGACAAAAGGTAAGAGTGTGTGTCCGTCCGCGTGTGTGTGTCCAATTTACACATCCAGCCGAGAAGAGCAACATATTCACTCAGTCATGTTTCTGGACACCTGGTGAATTGCACTGAAATATTGACTCTCCTTTTTTTTTTTTTTTTTTTTTTGCTCTGAATTGGTCTCGATCAGCTCCTGAAAGAAATGTCTCTTTAGCTACTAAATGCTCCACTTTATTCACAAGCTAGTTGCTAACTTTGTCGGTTCATCAGCTAAGCTAAGCTGATGAACTGCTGAAGCTGAAAATAAGCCGAACGCAAGAACCAGTCAGACGGACAGATTGTTAAATGGCTTGTCGTACGAGACTTAAGAGAATTTGTTGCACTGATTATTTTCTCAAAAAAAATCTTTGCGTACAAACGGAATTCACGAATGGTACAGAGCTGGTGTACAAACATTGACCTATTGAATTAGAATTCCTTAATCTGAATACATTTTCAATTGAAATTAATCCTATTTTATTTGAATACGGTATCCTTGTGATATTTCTTTTAAACTTAAAGCTGTCTCTAACCCTCCTGTCTGTACTGTCTTTCAGGTGGACGAGTTCTCCGGTGCTAATAAAGATACACTGGTTCAGAAACTGCAAGCTTTGAGAACATAAAGTCCCACCGACCAATCCACACACACACACACCCTCGTTGAATAAACCACAGTAGTCCCTGTTGTCCTTTGTACATGCCTGAGAAATTCCAGTTTGACGTCATGTACAATACCCATCATGTCTTCTATTCCACACAGACGACAATTGGTGACACATTCTAGTCCTGTCAATTTGGTGTATGTATTTACTGTCTTATCTGAAATTTGATTAAAACCTGATGAAACCGGAGGAACACTTTTAATTCTGTTTTTATATGAGACTGGCTTTGCTCCTGACTTTCTTTGTCGTGTTCGAGGTGGATTTAATAAAAGGTGAATTACAGGAACTTTGTACGTGTCTAATTCCCGTTTGAAAAACTTAAACTTTGATACACAACCCCTTGCTGTAAGAACAAATCTCATTTTAAAAGGGCATTTAATGGCATTTATGCTTTAATAAAAATGTGAGAATAGTTTACACACATACACTGGACAATCACATCAATAGTTTTTACACATCATACAAGTATATAGCAGCATATGTTTAATACTGTTTAGTCTCTATATGAAAAAATACAGCTTTATTTTACAAAATGGTTCTTGCTTTGCCTTTGCAGAGAGATGAGAATGAATGGTTTACAAGTGTAACAGTTAAATAAACAAGAATTCCCTTCATAAGACGATTCACATGGAGCAGAGTGGAAGCTTTTTAGAAGTGATAGTATGCCGATTTCCTTTTCCTGCAAAGAGGGAGAAACCGTAGTCAGTCGACATGTATAAAATTAAGGCTTAGTCTGTGAAAAAAGTTGACTAAATACACTGAAAGAGAAAAAAAAACTAACTGTACATTGAGGCTGAGCGTAAGAGCTCATGAAGAACTAAATAGACTATTACTGAAGGGTCATTTGTGCTACAGATTCAGAAGTCTTTTCCTCATTTTATTACACTTAAAAGTAAATGTTGCTACCCATCACCTCTATATCACATTTCCATTCTCAGAATTATGCTTGTTTTACAAGTTAAGATGACATAACCAGAAACAAACCGAATCTGTGGATTTGTTTTTGTTTACAGTTTCCAGATTCAGCAGACTGTTTATCTGCTTGGGCTGGAGATGTGTTTACATTCTATTTTTATTTTTTAAATCTGCAGAATTCTGCATCCGCAGATTCCTTGTGGCCCTGCTCATAACTGATGGCACTGTCAGTGTTGATTCAAGTTAAGATTTCCCAGAACGCCTTTTGACAACCTACAGAGACCGTGTAACGTGCACACTAGTATCCAAGTTGGTCTTGCCCTAGATTTGGTCATGTTCGTGATAGGAAGTTCCCATGGAACATAGGGAGACCTGGGGCCTGTTTCACAAAACCAAGATAAGGGATTAAGCCGGGATTTCCTGGTTATCCTGGATGAATTTAGCCTTGACTCGGTTTCACGAAAACAGAGGCACATAAATCACCATGGAGATTTATTCTGTGCAGCTAGCCTGGTCCTGACCAGGCTAACAGCCAGGATTTATTTAATCCTGGAGCCTTTTCTGTTCACTCAGCAGTGGTTTTACCCTTTTCTTATCAGCCTGGATTAAAATACAACAGGTGCATATTGCTGTTCATTTAAGTACTGTTATTATTTAAAGTTGTGACCATTATTTTTTTTTATAATTATAAATTTGTCATTGTTACTGTTATATTGCTGTATGAAGACTGCTGTTCATATTTTTGTAAGAAGTTTGATGAATATATTATAGCAGTTGTTGAGATAATTAGAAAAGGCTGATCAAATTTAAAATGAGTTTTAAATGAAGTCTGTTACTAAGGGCAATACATACAATGCTGTACATTTCTATAGTTCCCCAATGCACCTTAAATTATTTTAGTTTATAATTTATTTTTTTATTCTTTAACAATAAGGATCATGTTTGTTCTGCTTCCATGTGCATTGTATTTGGCATTCTTAGCACACAATTTGTGTTGTCCAGTAAACTGGGACTATAATTTGGGAGGATTGTACAATTTTAAGAACATATCCTAACTGTACAATCCTCCCAAATTATAGACTTAGTTCACTGGACCAGTAACTATCTAGTGATGTAGGCTACTGTACATTCATGTAACAACAGGGAGAGGACACCTCAATGGTTTTTGACCTTATATTTTGCCTGGGGGGAAATAACTGATGAATATACTCTGCTCCATTCATGTTTATAGTGTGCATGGAATTTATCACTTTATTATCTTTATAGTTTCTAGATTTTACAGTGCAATTTCTTCAGTGTTTTTATTTTCTATGTCCATATATACCAGGGAGCAAGGCATATAATATGTAGAGAAGGAAACTCGTCCTCTAGAAAAAATAAAAAAACGTGAGAAAAAGCGTGACAGATAATAGCGGACAGACTAAATGATAGTCTAAAAATATACATTTATGAACTACTGCTCTTAAATGAAACCATTCAAGTGTCACTTGTCATTTGCAAAAACGAACACCTGTACACTTTGCATTAAAAGCGAGTAGTGGAAGTTAATATGACTTAGGAAATTAATATTTTAGCCAATGAGAGAGAGGGAGGAACAGAGTGAAAGAGATATTTACGCTTCATATTCTAGCGTTATAGAAAATGGATCTTCATGGTAAATTTCCTGAGTAACATTATCTTCTGCTTACTTTTAAGGCAAAAAGTACAATTGTTAATTTGTGCAAATGATTAGTAGCCTAATCATTGAATGGTAGGATTATGACGGTTTCCATTCAGAGCAGTGGTCAGTTAATGTATATATTTAGGCTGCTTACGCATTCAGTCGGTCCGTGATCGTCTGCTACACTTTCTCTCGCTGTTTCAGTACAGCGGCCGTGTTATTTTCTTTTTATTCAAATAATGTGTTTCACGTCATCATACTTCCACAAGAAGCTGCTGCTCACTTTGTATAAAGTAGCCTATGTACAATGCGTATTCTCCATTTTGGCATCAGTAAATCTGTGCTCGACCTCGCGGTCTTTTGAGGAAATCCGTGGACGCGCATCTATCTGAATTAGTTCAGCCTGGCTCGACCTAGTCGCTCCTCCTCAGCCTGGCTTGGCCTTCGTGAAACGCACCAAGCCAGGATGCACAGATTAGACTAGGTCAAGCCTCGCTTTATCAGTTATCCTGGATTTATATATTCTGCTTTTGTGAAACAGGCCCCTGGTATATCATTTCCCTGTATACATGACTCAGCCATTATCCAGGTTTCTGATTGTATGTGTGCAGGTGTGTCTTTGACATCCAGCCGGCTACTGAGCAGCCTGAACGCTCCTTAATTTATAAACTGCAGGATTTGGCATCTCCCTTTGATCACCAGTAACGGAAGACAAGATTGACAGTAATGCTTATCCTTTGCATTTAGGGGTCAACGTTTCACCTCCGTTTTAGCATGTAATGTATAGCTTCATTACACATTATCATCATATCTTGTATTACACTAAGTGAACTCTATGGAACTTGAGTTGAGGACACACCTGCACATGACAGGTCAAGTTTGTATTGTACAAACTGCAGTATCTTGGCTTCTTTAGGAGTACTCAAGATGGTGCAGAATTCAAGTTTCTCAAAACCAGGATAAAAGCTTATTTCCAGTTAAACCTAATTTCACAAAGGGTATGAACTGTAACAGTGTTTTACGTGGCAAAAGTTTCCACATAAGTAATTAAGATGCCTGTTGAAACAGGTGCCAGCTTCCTCCTGCAACCGTCTCTACAGAAAAACAGCAGCTGCTGTGGTACAGTGGTACTGGATGTATGGTTAATCAGATAAAACGTATAGGCGGAAACCAGTGATAGACCAATAAAAAATACTAGGGGCAGATCCTGTGTCAAATACGCAAGGCTCATCTAATAACTAATATTGCTGAGAAAGCTTTTCCAGCTCATAGATTCATCCAAAAACCGCTGATAAAGATGCTCCTAGTGGATGACTCATAATGAAACTATGGACTTCTCGTAAAGCTTATTTGTTTAGTTTCCATTCAACCGGCAGTTTGGACAGTGTACAAAATAGAAGAGCAGAGTGAACCTACAACAAAAAATGCTAAATAAGTAGATTATACGTGACCCCAGCTAAGTTGCCTCGCTTTAATTCTAACATACCAGATACCTGCGTCAAATGTAATGACCAAAAAGGAACTTTATTTCATTGTATGTGGGAGTGTCCACAGATACTCTCATTCTGGAGGACGGTGTTGGACCTGGCACGCCAGATCACTGGCGAGGAGATGCCCCTTAGCCCTAAATTATGCTTATTACATCTCTACCCAGACAGCTTTACAACCTCTAACAAAGTTAGGTCTCTACTGAATATTGTTTTTTTTTAGAAGCCAAACGATGCATTGCTTGCTCATGGAAATCTGACACACCTTGTGGCACATCACAACGGTTGAGGGGAATGACTTTTTACTTAGCTTTAGAAAAGATAAGTTACACAACAAAAAATAGGCTTGATAAGTTTTGGAAAATTTGGAGCGTTTTCTTCAATTTCCTTGAGAATAACGATATGGATGTGGATGGTTGGAGTGATAACTAGCTGCTTTTTGTTTTTTGTCTAAACAAGATAACATTCTCGTAATGTCTGTAGTGTGCCAGCTTGTGCTGTCATATGGCTTAGATGTTGCCATTAGTGAAATATGCGACACATGCATTTCAGATCATCTGCCTGTTTTATTTACTATGGTTGTCCACTGCTCGGACACTTTGTCTGTTTCCCCCGCACGTTGTGTCCGTGCAATTAACCCTCAAACTGCCTCACAGTTTTCTGCTGCTTTTAAAAACTCAGGGCTAGATTTATCAAGCCGTTTGTGCCTGTTTCCAGGCGCTATTTGGTCGCAAAGACGGACGTAACCGATGCGGGCTATTTACAAACAGGGCGCACTTGGGTAAAACCAGATTGTCTGCCACATGAGCGAGAAGAGACAAGTTGCGCTTTCAATATGCGTTCGTGGGAGGGTCGTGGGGAAAGTGGGAGTTCCACCCAAAAAGGTGGGAGGATAAGCGCAAAGTGCGCCTAATTATATATTCCGTGGTATTTACAAAGACTGTCAGTAAGAGCGCGTCTCTATTCTGCGGGGGAAATTCTCCGCCTCTTAAAAGCAGGTCTAAACCAGCCGCAATCGAGTTTCCTCGTAGACCTTTATGCCGCTGGTGAAATGGCAACAGTAATTTGAGCAAGACGAAGACATAGGCGAGGCTGAAAATATTTTTAACACAAGAATCACACTTTGTCAGTGAACACAACATCATTTAGCGTTACAGATCAAGGAGCCGTGCAATATTAGAGTTACTGGAAGAAATCAAAGATGACATTGAATCACCCACTCAGCGTTCACATTCCATTCCAGCAGTTGTTAAACTCCTCGCTACTATACAAATATTGGCAGCAGGATCATTTCAAACAGTCATAGCATCAGCAGTGGGAATATCGCAGTCTGCACTCAGCCATATCATAGCACAAGTACCGCTTCGCTACAGCGCAATTTACGGTATAGTGGGCGGAGAAAGACGCTGATTGCCTGATGGGTGTCAGGGTTGATAAATACTACGCAAAATGTGGAAGCATAGCGTGCGCTATTACCGAACTCGCATAAACAGACGCAGCGCAAAGTGCGCTAGTGTTAGTAAATCTAGCCCTCAGTGCTTTACAATCTTGGTGATTTTCTTAATGTGGAGGAACTCGCCAACATCTTTGACTCTACTTGTACAGAGATACTGGACTCTGTTGCCCCACTGAGGGAGAAACGCACAAAAACTCTTAAAGAACCTTGGCTGAATGACAACACCCGCTCTCTCAGACGGGCCTGCAGAACAGCTGAGAGAAAGTGGAAGAAGGACAAACTTCAAGTGTCATTTCAAATTTTAAAAGACTTATTACATAAATACCAGGGAGTAGTTAAATCTGCTAAAACTTATTTTTTATCTCACCTGGTTGCTAGTAACACCCAGAGGCCTCAGGTTCTTTTGAAAGTGTTTAACTCTCTTATTAACCCTTGTGAAACTGACTGTGCTGTGCCATCCACATTGTTGTGTGAAAACTTCCTGAAACACTTCATAGATAAAATTGCTGGCCTGAGCTTTTCATCCCCTGCTTTTACCAGTGACCCCTCTGTTAACTCTTTATGCCCGGCTGTCTTCCAGCAGTTTGAGCCAGTTTCACTCCACCTTCTCTCTGACATAGTCAAGCAGCTTCGTCCGGTTAATTGCCTGCTGGATAGTATCCCTGCACGCTTACTTAAAGATGTTTTTAAACATGCTGTTGTGCAACCACTTTTAAAAAAGAAACATTTGGATCCGTTAGTTTTGTCTAATTTTAGACCTATTTCTAAACTACCCTTTTTATCTAAAGTCTTGGAGAAGGTTGTTTTTAATCAACTTCAATCATTTGATGATTAGATGATTTTAGTATTCATGAAAAGTTCCAGTCTGGTTTTAAGCCACGTCACAGTACTGAAACTGCCCTCCTAAGAGTCTACAACCACCTTCTCTTAGCGGTCGACTCAGGAAACTCTGCTGTTTTAGTGCTCTTAGATTTGACTGCTGCCTTTGACACTGTCAACCACTCTATCCTTTTATCCCGACTCAAAGTGTTGGCATTACGGGCATTGCCTTAAAATGGTTTGAATCCTACTTGACAGATAGGAGTTTTGCTGTCCACATTGGTAACTGCTCTTCATCTGCTGCCCCTCTTTCTTGTGGGGTCCCCCAAGGTTCCATTTTGGGACCCATGCTATTTTCTTTGTACATGCTGCCCTTAGGGTCAATTTAAAAAAAAAAACACAACATTTCTTTCCATTGTTTTGCAGATGATGTACAAATCTATTTGCCTGTAAGAAACAATGAGAAGGAAACTATCCAGCCGTTGTTAAACTGCTTGAGTGATCTCAAAATATGGTTGGTCTTAATGATAATAAGACCGAAGTTGTTGTGTTTGGACGTGCTGAACATTTCAGTGCCTGTGTAGATACTCTCGGTACTTTAGGTTCCCAAATTCGTCCTTTTACCAGAAATCTGGGAGTGATTTTTGACAGTGCTTTTAAATTTGACAAACAGATTAGTTCTGTTGTTAAAACTAGCTTCTTCCAGCTGAGACTTTTGGCTAAGGTCAAGCCTTACCTGCTACGTAAAGACTTTGAAAGAGTCATGCATGCATTTATTATGTCCCGTTTAGACTACTGTAACTCACTGTATGTTGGATTGGATCAGTCATCCCTTCGTCGGTTACAGTTAGTCCAGAACGCAGCAGCTCGACTTTTAACCGGGACTAAAAAGCGTGACCATATTATACCGGTTTTGGCCACGCTCCACTGGCTTCCTGTTTGTTTCAGGATTGAATTTAAAATTGTATTAATTGTTTTTAAGATCTTAAATGGGTTCTCGCCTTCTTACTTATCAGAGCTCTTACATGTCCACACGCCTGTCAGAGCACTGAGGTCGTCCAATCAGATGCTCCTCGATGTGCCCAGATCCAGGTTAAGAACCAAAGTTGACCGAGCCTTTTCAGTGGCTGCTCCAAACCTCTGGAATAGTTTAGCTAGTCATGTAAGAACAGCTCGGACCATTGAAACGTTCAAGTCCATGCTTAAGACCCACTATTATTCATTGGCTTTCAATTCAAGTTGAGCTTTGATATCTTGACATTATTGACCTTATTCTTTTTCTACTGTCAGTTATTTTGTATTGTACATTGTGCCTTGTTTGTGTTTATTGTTTCGTTGCTTTTGGAGCATGTTAAGCACTTTGGTCAACTGAGGTTGTTTTTAAACATGCTATATAAATAAAATTTAACTTGAACTTGAATCTGTACTATACGGTGTTGAGATAAACAACGGCGGTATGTTTTCCTATAGATGTACAGATTTATGACTGTGGGTACTAGAGCTACTACATTTGATTCTTGGTCTAGGTTTTCTGTTTTGTGTTATGTGCCTTGTTGTACTGTTTTTGTCTGTAAAATGTACACAAATTTCAATAAATACATGTATGCAAAAAAAACAATGCTAAATGTCCAATAAATATTTAAATGGAGCCAGTAGGATTTAGATTTTCCAATAAATGTGTGTGTTCCAAATATATGTTTTCAAGTTAGCCTTATTATCAAGTCTCAGCAACTATCCTTCAACTGGCCATTTCATTTGCACATGAAGTTACTTACTTTACTTTCAGCAAAGACATTAGTTTGTATGATATGCAGTCACAACGTCACAGTAAGGCAAAATAAGTCAGATTTTTACACAATACACAATATATATTGTACATACACATTAGAGGATGGATACCCAACGTGAGCCCGATGGGACCAGACAGGCCGTACAAATATTTAAAAAATATACCAGCTCTAGTCTCCAATTACAACAAATTCAACTTAAAATTAAAAATGCATTGTTTAGGCTACTAAACTAAAATAAAAAATAAAACCCCTCCCTCTCCTCCCAAACCCGTCCCTACAACCTTGAGTTGAATAATTATTAATTTCTTACTCACTGTAACTTGTATTCTTTATTCTTTTATTCTTGTATTTGTTTATTATTCTTTTTTTTTTAATTGCCTTGTTGCTGAAAGGTTCTGTAGAAATCAAGCTGCCTTGCCTTACAGCCTCAACCTGTCAGTCAGTCTCTGGGGCAGATAAACCACAGTTGTTCCTGCTTGTCAGGAAGTGTACATCAACAGCACCGCAACCGCTTTCGCCTCGGCATACCTCTCAAGTCTCACACATTTCAACCCGTTCACATGCTACACCTTGTATTTCTCAAGCAGAGAAATTACCAGGATAACGCCCACCAAGTTGCGCCGCTATTTGTTAAACAGTGGAACAGCTAGAGGAATCAAGTGAGTTCCCCATAGAGTTCAGAAGGCCCTGCCACGTACCAGCTGAGTGAGTGCGGATTGCTTTCGTCGCCGTTTGTGACTTTGCCCAAGATTGAGTGACAAGTGTACTCGCCCTGTAGAATCGTGTAATTATGACTTTATATATGTAAGAAATCAACATAGAGGAAAAACTGGGTAACTTTAGCGCCTATTTTTATTATTATTATTATTATAGCTACATGTTGAATCGGCTGCAGGGCTACTCTGACAGTTTTATATTTTTATAAAGATACCCATTTTATAATAGGTCTACCCATAATACTTTTATAACAATACCCATAATTCCAATATTCCTTCCTTTGACACACTGACCTGCTCTCTCCTCTCCCTTTATATTACAATTATTATTACTATTTGTGTGTATCCCGTCCCAGAAATGCTTGTTACTAATCCTAGCTTCTGGGGAGTTTACTCCCCGGAGTCCTTATGTTTTTTCCCCCAGAGTATTTCCTTGGAGAACGTTGGCACCAAGATCCTGGTTCCAGCTGTCGCCGTGGTCCTGCTGCACTCCCTGCTGAGCTCAGCGGTGCCCTGCAATGTCATGCTGCTTCCTGTTGAACCCTGCTGCTTCCTGCTGAACCCTGCAGCTTCCCGCTACATCCAGTCACTGTTCCATTATTAATGTGACTACTATTGCCACTGTTCATCACACCCCCAACCGGCCCGTCAGACACCGCCTACCAAGAGCCTGGGTCTGTCCGAGGTTTCTTCCCAAGAGGGAGTTTTTCCTTGCCACTGTCGCACTGCTTGCTCTTGAGGGAATTACTGTAATTTTTGGAATTGTTGGGGCTTTGTAAATTATAGAGTGTGGTCTAGACCTACTCTATCTGTAAAGTGTCTCGAGATAACCTATGTTATGATTTGATACTATAAATAAAATTGAATTGAATAATAATTTGGAATATCTTTTTGTTTTTTCTTTCCTTTTATTTTTACTGTACAACCTCCCAGCCCCCATTGTGAAAACCTTTGGCCTAGGCTATTTCATTATATTTTATCCAGACAATGCATAGTCTTAATTATTGAACACACACACACACACACACACACACACACACACACACACACACACACAAAGGAATACTGAATTAAATAAAAAATATATATATTTGTACGAATTTATGTGTAATTTATCAGATCAGACTCCGTCCCTACCCAAACCCCTGCCGCCAAAATCTCACTTTGAACTTTATTCAAAACTTGAGAGCCCTGTCTGATTATCATATCGCAGCAAACGCTGTCTACGTGAAGTTTTGAACAACTGTAACCACACTTGCAACCACTTTGTCAGCATTTCCGTGACTAACTGGGACTTCAACAAAACTGCACAGTAGTTTGCTCCGTCCGCACCTCTGCGTGTGTGTGTGTGTGTGTGTGTGTGTGTGTGTGTGTGTGTGTGTGTGTGTGTGTGTGTGTGTGTGTGCGCGCCGGAGCGTTTGTCTGTCTCTTATTACCTGGAGCAGTCGTGTCCGCTCCAGCCTGAACTGCAGTAACATCTGTTCGGCCTGATGCATCTGCCTCCATTCAGACAAGGTGATGAACACACAGCTGTGGACATGGCACACACACACACACACACACACACACACACACACACACACACACACATTAAAACACAACACAATCCTCATCCCTTTTTGCTCATAAGTCGCAAAAACAATGAGTTCTAGAAAGAAGGAAATATTCTGCCTGTCTGGGTTTATGATAAAGTAGCCGAGTCCTGTTCTAATACTGCATTCTCTCGGCAATGAGAGCGACGAGACAATGTCGATGCCAGAGAAAATTGCTGCTGCAGTATTCTGGTGGAACTACCCTTTAAAAGGAGGGCTGATTCATCTACTGCACAGTGTGTTTGCACTCTACCGTCATGACAGACAGATGGTTAAGTGCTCACTCATTCTTTGGTGAAAGCCATTATCATAAACCCCCATTAACACTGTCATTGATATAAAAAACAACAACATCCAATTAGTTAAATATTTGAAAGGTAGAAAAGAGTAAAACACAAGAAAAGCTAAATTAATAAAACAAAATAGGAAACAATATCAGGTAGTAATATCAAAGTTTCAAAATTAGAGATTTAAAAGTCATACATTACGTTACTACATTATTATTTACTAACAATTGTAATTCACATATTTATAAATGTTATGTATCATTAATAAATATCAAATACATAAACAGAAAAAAAACTGGCGTCACACAACCCCCCTGAGTCAGTGGTATCAGGAAGATAATGACAGAGACACAAAAGGGAAATCTGTTGCTCTCTGCATGCACTCCATTCCTATTAAAGGGGACAGTAGGTGAGCAGGTTTACCCACATATGTACCAGCCTAAACATCACACCCCACTGACTCACACATGAACTCACCACTGTGACAGCGTGTGCCGGTCCACCCGGTGGGACACTCGCACTGGTAGGGTGCCACACAACGGCCTTCATTCAGACACGGCAGGATGCAGATCGCTGCGATTAAAGAGGAGAGAGGAGTGTGAACAGGAAATCATTTAAGACCATCAGTCCGCTCTCGCTTTATTGAAATCCCAAACATTTGATTCTGTTTTGAAATTCAATTTGTGACCCCAGGCTTGAAAGAAGCATATTTTAGTTTTTAGCAAATGTACAGCAAAGTTCAAAAGAAATAACTCTATTCTTTATTTATTTTTTTTAAAGATATTGATTAGGGACGTCATTAAATTGCTTTAGCAAAAAACTCTGGTATTTAATTTACTTTTATAATAAACAAAAAAAAAATTAATTGCCCCTCGGGGACAAATAAAGGTCTTGAACTTGAACTTGAACAAAGAAAACCAGAAAAATCCTTACATTTAAAAAGCTGGAATCAATGAATGTTAAGCATTAACTCGATAATTGAGATAAATAAAATGTTTATGTATTATCTGTTAATTAGTTCACTGACTTAACGGTTTTAAGCACTATAATAATCTGCATAAATCTTAGGCCATGCTGGAATTTAGCTCAAGTAACATTTAACACTGTGTTGACTATTGGCTATTTTTTTTTTACTTATATGCACAGCGGTGCTTTGAGCTAAATGCATCAGCATTCTGACATGCTCCCAATGACAATGCTAACATTCCTATGTTGAACAGGTTTAATGTTTACCATGTTCACTGTCTAGTTTAGCGTGTTAGCATGCTAACATGAGCTAATTAGCACTAAACACAAAGTACAGCTGAGAATGTAATGTCAATAGTTTTGCAGGTGTTGGTCATAAACAGCACATTAAATTGACTATGATGATGACTTTAGCTGAAAAGTCAGAAGAACACCAAAGTCAGTAGACGTCATCCTTTTCAGGAACCATGAATGTCTAAAGCAAATTCTGTGCTAATCTATCAAGTAGATGTTGAGATATTTCACAGGATATCTGCAAACTCTGACCTGCTGACGACCCTTGACAAAAAGCAGGATTCTTCCTCAGTTGCTTAATTGTGTTAATCGTTGTATTTAACGGCTTTTCAATCCACGTGAGAGCAGTTTCCAATCTTGGGTTTTGATTTTTGGTGATTATTGTTCCTTTAACTTGTGTGTTGAGTGAGCAAGAGACAAAATGTCTAACTATCTGAGTGTGTTTTGTTGAGGTACAAAGAATCAATGACAATAACTCTGTCAATGTCTCAGCTGAAAACAACCTTTCATCCTTTATCCCTGGCTCTCTTTGTGCACCTTTGTCCGCTGAAACCTGCTTAGCAAGCTGGTTCGCGTGTTAGTGAGTGTTTGTTTGAGTCTGAATTGTAACGCACTAAGGATCACGTTACGATTGTGTCAACAGCGTTCGCTAAATAATCTTTTATTGATTCAATACTTACGCTCCTCACAAAGTCGTCCCATCCAGCCCTCGGGGCAGGAGCAAGTGTTGGGCCGCTGACACACACCTCCGTTCTGGCAATGCAACCAACACACCGCTGAGGGAGAGGACACACACTAAGTCATGTCACATTCTGATAAGAGGAATGCTACCCAAAACACACACACACACACACACACACACACACACACACACACACATTATATTCTGCATGTAGAACGACACATTTTTATATTTCACATACAGAAGGCAATCTTCTTTCAGTACAGAGGAGAGGTATTCGATCCCTTTCCAGTGAAATAAGAGGAAAACCATGTTTCAACAACAACCTCGTGCACTAGAACAAAAGCAGCATTCACAAACCTGCAGATTAAATTACCCCCCTGAGTGTGTGCGTGTTTCTGTGTGTACATGTAGACAGGAACATGCACAAACCCAGCAGCTGTTAGGGAAAGGATAGCCTGAACCCAGCCCTTCTTTTCATATGTAAAACATGTAAGTGGTCATTTGTATTTCATGTAGCTTGGGATCGGCTGTGGTTTCTCTTGAAATTTGCAACAAGGGAAGAAGCTCATGAATATATGGGACAGATTTCTTATCTGTACCTATGTTTGTAAATTGTGTAATTAGTCTGTGATGTTCACTGCTTTTCTAGTTTTTCTATTTTGAACCCAATTCCCATCTGACCACATTTCTGCCCCACATTTGACAGGAGAGTGAACTTCATGTTTTAACCGCAAACATTATATAGTGTTCAGTTTATAGTTCTGTATATGGTCTGGCTCGGGCTGATAATGGATCAGAATTCCAACTTTGAGGACTGTCTAATCTTCTACACAACATATCCTAAACCTGCACTGGATTCTGGAACAGAGCCTACTGTAAGACCAAACAAGTCTCAAACAAAGCTCTTCCACTTTGATCATGAAGGCCATCCACCAAAACCAAAACTGTTTTTTTTGCATAGCTTAGAAAAAATGACCACCAAACAGTTGATGCGCTATAATTATCTTGTCAGGTCACATTGTATATTTATATCCACAGGAATAAGAAAAAAACACCAATAGGCGATACAACGGCCCTTGAAATGCCAAGCCCATAACAACCTGACACAGGTTTCTTCCTTTAACGGGGCTGGAACCAGGATTTATAAAGTACTCATATCCGAGTGCACAGGAAGAGGCGAGAGGGAAGAGGTTCTGTGGTGAAGCTGAACCGCATCCTTTCCCAACCTTATTTGGTAAGGAGGCATTAGAAGACAGAGAGAGCAGGCACTGGGACGTTAATAACCTCCAGAGAAAATTGTATCTGTTGGGGATGAGCAGTGGCAGTCCAGAGAAGAATTAAAAGCAGAGAAGCAGCACAGCGTCATGTTGCAAAAGGGACAGTCAGAAGAAGCAGGAAGTGTCCAGGGAAAAGGGGAGAGTCCCTTCTGTTGAGCACAGAGGTGTTTTCTCTACCTCTGCATGTGGGAGGTGGCGTCCAGGTGCCGTTCTCCAGACACCTGCTCCTTCCAACGCCCTCCATGGCGTAGCCGCCAAAACACGAGTACACCGCCACGTCCCCGAACTGGAACACCGCCCCCCGCACCACCCCATTGGCCACATGGAGGGGGGGGCCACAGGACACCCCTGTACAACAGCCCAGATGGAACGACCTACGAGTTACTCACTCCACGTTTTCTGTCTCCTCTGTCTAAATTATTATCTGCCTTAACATGCTGCTACTTTACTGAAAGGCCTAAAAAGTTGATGAGCATATCAATCTTCTGTTTGAGCAAACAGGAAAATCTATCTGCAAATCTGCAAATCTATGTGTAGTGGACAAAATGAAAGAAACACCTTACAGTATAGTACAATTGCAGCTTATTATGTTAATCTTTTCTTGAGACTGTCAGAGGTGTTCATAAAAACTGAAGCCTCCCATTGTTTCTCTTCCTGTTTCGGTAGCCTGTTAGGTGTTTGACACTCATGTACCAGCAATTCAAGAAGTGACTTTTTGGACAACACTTAACAGAAGAGTCGCTTTGCAACAATATATACAAAAAAAGTAACAAAAAAATTACTTAAATTTCCGTTGGTGTCAACAACAACTGAGCAATATGAGCTTCAAGAAACGTTTGTTGGGGCTTCTAATGTATATGTAAGGTGTTAATGTTATTTTGTCTACCCTTAGCATATTTATGTTTTTCTATCCCGCATTACCTGTGAATTTCATGCAACATATCCAAATGTGTCAAATACTTCAGTTGTGTGGCTCGACAATCTGTGGACTACCTCCCTATGGCCAAAAGAGGACTGAAAGGATTACAGTGAACAGGCATATAGGGGAATAAATACCATGCAAATACAAAACAAAAAGCCATAGCAACCTAAGCACCATTGTTTTGCATATTCAAGACAACTGCACGCAAGAAAGATCACAGGATTATCTGACAAAGGTTGCCATAGAAGTGGCAGAGGTGCCCATAATTAGTCCAGCATACAGGGGACCAACACAGGGTTTGATGCAGCCCTGTTTGTTTTGATAAAAGCTCAGTGAGAGACGGACAACAACAGAGAGAAATGGTACTTCAGCTATCAGGCAGATTGAAGCCAACAGCCATGCAAGCGTAGAGAAGTGTTTGGCAGAAGACAAGGGGAGCATGCAGAGGTGTGAAATATCAAATACACAATTTCTACCCGATTATCTCATGAATTATGACATGATTTGCTAGTCTTAGTAGTACATATCAACACCCAATCCAATCATTACATTTGATTGATTTCCCCGAACATAACCAAATCACATGAACTGGATCTCAGACTGAGCAAGGAGAAGCAAAACAATTCATAATTTGTTTAGGCCAAAAGTGATATTTGAGATTTGAAAAAAAAAAAATTTAATAATCTGGACATGCTATATTGACAGAAACACTTAACATGAACAAACATGGTTGGAAATGATCCGTCAAAATTGAAAGAGTTGTGACAAACGCATGTGTTGAGACATAATCATTTACAGTCGAACAATAAAGTATAAACTATCAGATGACTTGACATTTTGAGCAGTAAAAATCACTGCAAATCAAGTAATTAAAATAAGTATAAATTATAAAATGAATTATAAATAAACACAAACTTAAATTTAGAAGAATCAAGGCAAAAAATACAAAAAAGAAATCAACAATTATCATATGTACTGCAAATGATGTTTACCTGTCTACCAACATACAGTATGTACCAATACTGATACATCAGTATTAATATAATATTTGTCAATATTAGTGGCATGCTGATGGATTGGCCAGGCTTTATTGTTGATGGATTATGTGGTGACATATTGTAGGTGTGTGGTTTTACATTTATTTTAAATAAAATATATACTGTATACTTGCAGATATGAATCAACAGTGACGCTTTCCCAAAGAAGATATACAATGTTTTTCACCTTCGAAGAAAACACCTACTTTCACACACAGAGCTGATGGGGCTCCAGGTCTGGTCTGGCCTGCAGGTGATGGTGCCGCTGCCTTTCACCTGCTGACCTTTAGAACAGCTGACACGGACCGACTGTCCCACATGAAACTCCTGCTGGGATCCGTTCCTGCTTCTGTCCTCCCTCCAGCCTGGAGGAACCGGGCAGGACTTAGCTGTAAGTACCAGAAGTGAACGATTATTGACTAATTGTCTTTATGTGGTTGACACACTGTAGCTGTAAGCAATAAAAAAGTATTATTTCTCACATGTTTACCACAGACACAACACATTATGGCATAGCTAACATGGGTACTGACGATATATAACAGATGTTTGGATTTGAGACAGTTTAAAAATCTATCTTTATATGGATGTTTAAGGGAGAGAGTAAAACTTGTGTACCCCAAAACTTTTTTTTGTTTCTGTATTTATAGTATATCTGTGATACCTATAAAGTCTAGTGTAAGGCTGTACTTGGTGATATTCCTTTCTCTGTGTACGTAAATTGGGGGTAGATAAACGTAATGTAATCCCACCACAGACATTGCAATACTGTATGCCACAGAGGAAAGTAGCACCTTACACGTTTCACAGAAGACAGTATTAATGCAGGGCAATATTGCAGTATGTGCTATATAGAAGCCTCTATTTCTATGGTCACTTGATATTTGTTGTTATATATGTTTGGGGTCAAAAGTGCATACAAAGAAATGTATGTTAATTTGAGTCCACAGTTTGAGTTTCATTTTTACACATATCCTGCTGCAAGACTCAAACTGTCTCTAAACTATTGAGTAAGAGGAGCTCCCACTCACTGACTATTTTGCCACAGGTTATGTTGTGAAACAGATAATGAAACTCAGTGATTTTCCAAACAATTTTGAGTGTTTGCTTGCACTGTGTGGTCTATGTGATGCAAATGTTTGCCAAATGCACAGGAGTTTGACAAAAGCAACCATTGCAACAAGGATTGTGTTGACAAGCTGTAAAGAAAGAAGTCAAACATAACAGGAAACGCTAGCAGCGGCAGGTAGTAGTGACTAGTGAATTAATTATTTTTTCCTATCACACCAGTTAAACGCCCCCTGTATTCTGCATGCATGTTTCTGTGTAACTCTCTGTCAGTGTTTCTCACGTCGGCAGGTGGGGAAAGCGGAGCTCCAGGTGTTGCCCCCCATACACACCACCAGAGAATCTCCCACCAGGTTGTAGCCTTTATCACACTGGAACTCCACAGCACGCCCTGTGTTGAGGTTGTGCTCTTGTGCTTTACCGTACAGTATCTGTTTCGGACTGTCGCAGCCTTTGGCCACTGACATGAGAGGAAATAATGGAGAGCAAAATCATGATTCAGAAAGAGAAACGGTACTCTAGTACTTGAGTACAGGTAGAGCCTTCAACAAATCAGCTTTTAATTCATTGTTTACTGGCCATCCTCCGTACCTTCACATGTAGGTGCTGGCGGGCTCCACGTGCCGTTGGCTAGACAGATGAGAGTCTTTGGGCCGACAAGCTGCAGGCCGGCATTACATACATAACTGGCATTGTGTAGGTAAGTCTCTCCTGACGTCTGGACCTGTGCATGTTGTACTGTGGGAGGAGGCCCACAGGATTGTGCTGAGAAGACAACAGACGAGTGTAAACAACATGTGAAAGGTGTGGTGGTATAGATGTATGTGTGTACAGTACAATATGGGACAGATTTACAATGAGACAATACAAAGGTAATATATCGCAGAATATTGCAAAGTTTAAAATCGCAATAATATTGTATCTTGACAAACCTACCAACACACACTGGCTGGGTGCCACTCCATGTTCTGTCTCCCTGGCAGGTCTGGATAGAGTCTCCCTATGATAACAAGAACAACATGTAAAGATACAAGAACAGTAGACAACCTAGAAATATTGATGTGTAGAAATAGCAGGAAACACAATAAAGTTAAGATCCATAATATAGATTTTTTTTCATGTCGGACTGAAACAATGAACTTTTTCATTTACATAATTATCTTACTGCTGTTAAAGTTAGCAGATTATCCTCTTTGGGTGTGTGGTCAGTGTAATGAAAGGCACTGTGGTGAGTATTCAAATTGCAGAGCATATCAGTGAGTATCAGTGTATCAGGAACAGAGTGAGTCAGCTCATTATGTTTGCTCTGTAACTGCACTCTCCTATTGATTGCTGAGGAGAAAGCATGTGACTTTCTGTAATCTGATTGTCATTAGCTCAGCCTGTTGTTTAAAAGCACAGTGCAGGAGGGGAGAGGAAGCCCTGTGTTGTATTACAGGAGATGACTGAATTTTCTTTTTGAAGGCACTATTGTACACAAATCCTATCTTTTAATATTATTTTTTGGCCATTTTTAGGCCTTTATTTGACAGGACAGCTGAAGACATGATAGGGGAGAGAGAGGGGGAATGACATGCAGCAAAGGGCCGCAGGTCGGAGTTGAACCCGGGCCCGCTGCGTCGAGGAGTAAACCTCTATATATGGGCGCCCGCTCTACCAACTGAGCTATGCGGGCACCCATGCAACTTATATCTTGGAAAATATACGTCGTTAAGTTTGAACTCACAGCAAAGCAAGAATGTGTTCTACTACCCACAATTTTGAATTAGAAGTGGTTTTCCAATACAACTGTGTTTTTGCTCGTCTTCGTCATGTTGTTTTCCCCGTTTTTGTTTTCAGGTTAGGTCATTTATATATTATAAACGATTACAAATCTACTGAAACTCTACAGATGGAAAGTTGGCCTGATGAGCGGTACCTTCATGTCAAAGCCTGGCAGGCATGAGTACATGACAAAGTCTCCATAGTTGTAGCTGTCCCCCTCGGTGACACCATGAAGAAGAGGAGGTGGTTTCTCACAAACCACCAGGTCACAGGAAACTGAGGAGACACTTGGAGCCCAGCTTCCACCCAGCTTATCAAACCATACAATAGAAAGAACAGGAAAGTACTACATTATTCATGGTTCTTAATTGACATGTTCAGTGGAGGTATTTCTTCATTGTCAGCCCATAAGTGCTACTTCTTTAAATCCCAGTGACGATGCACAATGTTTTAAACACTATGTAACAGCAAACAGACTGAAACATTTCACGTCTGCACTCCTCTAAATCTCAGCTAGGGTTTCATTATCAAAAAAAACTAAGTCAGATAAGAAAGCAGGTCACAACAACTTCTTTGCATGCACATAAAGTGACCAAGAGCAGCTTGTTAATCATTATTCAACCAGGAAGTCACATTAAGATTAAGGATCTGAGAGACTTAGACAAATAATTGACCAATATCTTTCCTACCTGGCACTCAGCCAGTGCTGACCCCTGCAGGTAGAGACCAGAAGGGCAGGAGAGGGTGATGGTGCCTCCAACAGGAGTGAGATCCTTCCCAGTGATTACAAGATGGGGGATGGAGAAGTTGGTGGGTAGCAGGCAGGGGGAGGGGCTGCACCGAATGCTGTGTTTGGACCAGGTTCCGTCACTCTGGCAGGAGAGAGAGGCTGTCTTTGTGGCAGAATTGAACCCATCCTCACACCTGGAGAGTGAGAGGGAAAGAAGAAATAAAGAGGGGACACATGGGAAAAATAGATTTGGAAAAACAAAGCAGTTAGTCTTGGATATGGATATTCAATAAGTTTGACAAATATACGGTGCAGACAATCATCAAAAAAAAAAATCTGCAAAACATCTTTACTGAGGGTAGAATTATTATTTTTTTATGCAGGAGTGTAATTGGGCTATAGTTTTACCTGATCCCACAGACTTACAAATGTTTGCAAGTTTTGTTGCAAAAATATTCTGGTGTAATAAAACCAACAATGCACATGCACTGTGTTGGCTAATGTCCATCAGAAATGGCAGAAAAATAAGGTTTTACAAATGCCATAAATACAGTATTCACCTGTATGTGATCTGGTTTGGGAAGGTGAAGCGGTCTCCCACCACCTGAGCGTGGGCTACAGTTGGAGGTTTTCCACAGTTCATAGGCTCACAGCTGAGTCTGGGTTCCCCCCACCTGCCGTCTCTTCCACAGGAGATGTGTGGGTACCCCTTTGACTGGTAGCCGGGCCGACACCTGTATACAGCTGTGTCTGAGAAGGTGGCACTGCCGCCCTGCAGTACCGCGTTAGGAACCGTAGGTGGGGCGACTCTGCACCTCCCCCGGCTACACACAGGCACACCGGGGCTCCACACCCCGCCCTTCTCACACACCGCCTCAGAGGGACCCAGCAGCTTGTAGCCGTCGTCACACTGGAAGTGCACTAGGTCTCCGCAGGCGCTGTCGCCACCAAGAACCGCACCAAATTTCACCACAGGGAGGGCACAGACGCAGGGCCGACACTCAGGCACGGTGCCCACCCAGAAGCCTTGAGCGGAGCACCGCAGGATGGAATCCCCGACTACCTCATAGCCATCAAAGCAGACGTACTCCACCACGTCATCGTAGTTGAAGCTGGAGCCGTTCAGGAAGCCGTGACTGATGTCCTCGGGTGGATCACAAATTATGATGTCACAGCGAGGTTCAGGTTTGTCCCAAAGTCCATTTGACTGACAAATGTGTGTTGGATCTCCTTTAAGTGTGTATCCCTCATCACATTCATAGTTTACCTTGCTGTTGAAGCCAAACTCTGACCCCGACACACTCCCATTGGGTATTGGTGGGGGTTTGCCACAGCGGGCAGGTACACAGGTAGGAGACCCATGGCTCCAGGTGCCATCAGCCTGGCAAACACTGATAGATTTCCCTTGTAGGAGGAAACCGTGCTGACACCTCAGTTCTATCTCATTATTATAGCTGTACTCCTCTCCTGTAAAAGTAATATCACTTGGGACTTTAGGGGGACCACAAGATACTGGCTCACACCAAGGCTTCTGTCCATTCCACTTCCCATCCGCCTGGCAGGCAATAGTGTCACTACCCTTCAGGACAAATCCAGGACTACACTCATAGTGCAAGACCTCAGGATACACGAAAGCCCCTCCGTGAGCTGTGCCATTAGCGATAGCGCCTGGGTCACCACAGGAGACAGGCCGACAAACTGGGGCGTCATTAGTCCACAGTCGACCTGATACACACTGCCTCACATGCTCCCCCTCCAGCTCATAACCGTCCTCACAAGTATACTTGACCATACTTCCGAGGGAGGTATCAGTAACATTCACCCAGCCATGCTCTGGACTGGGTGGTGTTTCACACTCTGCTGGGACACAGGACGGGGCCGTGCCGTTCCAGCCTCCATCTTCCTGACACACCAACCTGGTGGGGCTTGTGAGGTCGTAACCTTTGTGGCAACGATACTCGATAAATGTCCCATGAAGGAAGCTCAAGTCCATAGGTGAGGCAGCATAAGAGCTTCCTCCCAGCTGCTTCACCCTAACATATTCCCCAAAGTCAATGTGAGGAGGCAAACCACAGTCCGAGGCCACGCAGACAGGAACAGAAGTAGACCAGCCAAACTCCTCACAGGTCAAATGGTCCTGGCCTACTAGCTGGAAGCCAGGAAAGCAGCTGTAGAAAATGGTGACCCCGAAACTGTGATCCTGGCCCTCTACGAATCCATTTTCAACAGGTTGGGGTGGGGTGCAGGATATCTGCACACAAGCAGGTGGCTCGATGTCCCACTCCCCACTGGCCAGGCACTTCAAAGTCTCTGGGCCTTGAAGACGATAACCACGACGACAGGAGTAGGTGGCACTGTGACCAAACTGGAGTTTTGTATAAACTACTTTTCCATTGGCTGTCTGTTTAGGGATTGAGCATTCAATTGGGCGACAAGAGGGCACCCCTCCAATCCAGAGTCCATTTTCTCCACAGAGGACAGTGGAGTTGCCCACTAAATTATATCCAGTCTTACAGCTGTACAGTGCTTTGCTGAGGTACATCAGACCCTGGACATCAACGATACCATTAGAAATCTCCACAGGCTGAGGGCATTCAACAGGGATACACTCTGGGTAAGGACTGCTCCACTGCCCGCTGGCTAGACAGGACACAGAGCCTTCTTTTCTTAAAGTAAAGCCATCCATGCATGTGTAGCTCACCACGGAGCTGAAAGGGAAAGGAGGAGAGGACAAGGAAGGGCCACCAAACGACACTTCAGGCAGTGGGCCGCAAAACACCTGCTTACACACTGGAAAGGTGTCGTTCCACTCCTGGGATGGGGTGCAGCGGAGGATTCTGGCCCCCTCCAGTACGTAGCCATCCTCGCAGGATAATTCCACTGTTCCAGATTCAGAATCCAGGCCCTTCAGGACCAGGTGGTTCTCCTCCAGCGGCGGCTCTGGACACTGCACCGGTGAGCAGCGAGGACGCCTCGTCTTATCCCATCTTCCGTACTTCAGACAGGTCCAGGTGGCATCCCCGGCCAGCTCGTAACCCTCATCACAGACATACTGCACTTTTCGGCCCACTTGGAAATCAGATCCCCTGTAATGTCCATGGGCGACATTGGGAGGAGGGTCACAGGTCAAAAGGACACAGGTGGGAGGGTCGTTGTTGGACCACTGGCGGTTGGCTTGGCAAACTCTATCTGGACGACCAACAAGCCTGTATCCTGCATGACAGGCGTACATCACCTTGCTGTTGAAGGTGAATCGAACTCTGCTCTATATGGGAATAAACAGAGGGATACATAATTAAACATATTTACTCATGTAACCAGCAGCTTAACATATGAAAAAGGTGTTTTTTTATTGGTAACACTTTATTTTAGGTCCGTTACTTCCCAATAATTTTGATAAATAAAGATGTAATTTGGTCACAATTATAGGAAAAATAGAGACAAAGCTCTGAGACAGTTATTTGAGTTTAAAAGGAGTATGCGGCTAACCTGGATGTATCCATTCCTGAGTAAGGGAGGGGGAGAGCAGGACACAGGAACACAGGTAGGCAGAGCTCCTCCCCACTCTCCATTGGCCTTGCAGGTCCTCCTTTTCTCCCCTCGGATCAGGAAGCCTTTATCGCAGCTGTACGCCACCACAGCTCCAAAACTATAGTTTGTTCCACTCACATAGCCCCGATCAATGCTCTCAGGCTTGGAGCACCTCACCGGCACACAGCCGATATCATGCGCCGAAGGCTCCCACTCTCCTCCCATCAGACATCTCAATGTGGCTGTGGTGTTGAGCATGAAGCCCTCCTCACATTTATAGCTCACTTCAGTGTTGCTGGCGTATTTGGGTTTGTTGACCGAATCTAAAATAGCATGGGGTAGTTCAGGTGGACGTAGGCAGAAGTTTGCAATGCAGCGAGGGGCCTCTGTGCCATCAGGGGGCGCCCACACACCCTGAGCGTTACACACCATCTTAGAGTTGTTGCCAGCAGTGTATCCGTCAGTGCAGTAGTAGTTAGCAGTGTCTCCAAACAGTTGGTGGCTCTCATAGGGCTCGGCGTGGTCGATGGCAGGTGGGGGGCCACAGGAGCGGGGGACGCACTGGGCTGAGCTGTCACTCCATTGGCCACTTGGCAGACATTCTCTGGTCTCTGGGCCAATCAGAGTGTAGCTGTGAAAAGAGATTAGCAAAGAGCAAAATAAGTCACAGCTCATCAAAATGCAATATCAGAATGTTAACATTTTAGTTTTGTTTTAATTTGTTGTATGTCAGTATCAAGTGACAAAACAGCATAATAACTGAGTCAACCACATTTACCCTTCTTTGCAGACATAGTGCACCTTGTTTCCCAGTTCAAAATTCTTTCCCATGGTCACCGCATCATTCAGGGCCGGAGGCTCACTGCACAGGACGTTCACACAGCGAGGGACAGGCCTGCTCCACTCCCCTGTCGCTTCACAAACCACTTCCATGGAGCCCTGTGGTCTTCGCAGCAACACACTACTTAGTTTACACACTCACACTACTGCAATCACAGTGTCAAAGAGATTTATAGAGGATGACTTGTGAAACAAATAAATCAATAATGGCATGTTACAAATTGCCACAGAGCATCATATAGTGTTCATAATGTCTGTGGAGCTCGCAACTGCATTGTGCTGACATAATTGAATCAGCGTCTGTAAATGTAATTTATTTTTTAATCAGCAATAACAATATATATTTTGTTTCAGATGAAATGAGGTGTTTGATGGTTGATTCTACAAACACAGTTGAGACATTAGTGGATCGGTGCAGTTATTCTGAATTTGAAAATAGTGATGAAAAAAAAAATTGTCCCAATAACTTCCTGTCCATTTGTATTATACTTTATTATATCACATTAAGGGTTATGTCAACTTAAAAAACCTGCTATGAAATTGAAATTATGGGTACAATTGGCATTTATTAGAAAACGTATAATAAATCCATACCTATATCCCTCAGCACAGGTATATGTGACAGTAGACTGGTATGTGTTTGTGTTGAGGGTGTAGTCAGCGTTCGCAACAGTTTGAGGCCCCCCGCAGATTACTGGGTGACAGACCGGTGGCATCCCGCTCCACCTCAGACTAGCAAGACACTGGAACTCATAGGGGATCTGAGGCAGGAAGCCCGTCATACAGCTGAGGAGAAGGAAAACAGAGTGAGACCCAGAGGTTAACAAGAAACGCCACAATTTTATAATGTTTCCTACTGCCATTATTACAAGGTGGTGTTGTACGGGATGCAAATGATACCTGAAAGTCACCTTGCTTCCATAGGTGAAGTTGTCGCCCTTCATGATGGAGTTCTCTGGGACAGATGGCGTCGGGCAGGAGAGGGCTACAGTGCAACATTACAGAGACGATTAGTAACTGCTGTTTTCTATCACATTAATATTTCACTAGAAAGTTTAGAAGAAGAAAGACTAGAAGTTTACAGGCGCCTGTCTGTGTTATTGATGAAATGTAGATTAGACTTTGGCAAAGACTTTTTTTCTAGGATTAATGCCACATTACATTTTACACTGATAGGATATAAGAAGCACACAGGAAAGTGTATAAATGGATAGAAGCCAAAGAGGTGTAACAGAGAGGCATTAGTGGATGAAGGGGATAACTACTTAAAGGGGTACTTCAGTGATTAAATATTGCACTTCCATGGAGTTGAGGGATTTACAAGTGACAGATTAAAGAATTAAAAATCAAAATCAAAGCAGCAAAGGCCAAGACACTTTTAAAGAAGAAACAGTGGATCCTACAATTCCCCATAATTAGACCTCCCCTGTATATCAGTCTGTATATATGTCTTTCAAACTCCATCCCCACATTTTATGTCGCAAGCTTTCGGTTATAAATCTGAAGCCCATAACATTGCTGGCTTCATCTATCTGTCAAAATAAATCATCATCAATATCATTCAGATATAGGTGACTTTTACGTTAATGTTCTTACCGGCTTTATTCAGACAAGACAGCACATTTACGGAAAGAGTTTAAATTCTTATAATAGCAAGAAAGAAGAAAGTTTTTGTTTGTTCACAGGCTGCATCACTGATGGATTGTAAGAATCTACCCAACAACCTTTTATAGTTTATTAAACGGATTTTGTTTTCTTTGTGCATAAGATATGAAGATTGAAATAATACAGTGATCTCTCCTGCTGCAGTCTTTTCATTAATCCGACGGCAGTTCACACTTGGGTCGAGCTGAAAGTGAAACAGAAATGTTACTAGGTCCGACCTAAGTAAGATTGCTGTCGTCACTTTTATGTTAAGGTGACCAAAGGGCTTTAGGTCTCAAGTCCAGTTAGAGATAGCCTAATGACATCATCAGGGTTATTTTCTCAGACTTGAGAAAGCTCACACAAGACATCATATAACTGTTTTCCCAATTTGAATAACACTCCTCGCACCAGTGGCTCTAGCAGCCATACACCCATCACCTCATACTTTCGGTTCCCAGATAACACTGCTGCACTTGCAGTCTTTAATAACAACAATGGAATATGGAAATTTTCCACCTCAAACAATGATGCAACTGAATTTGTGTGTACATGCAAAAAACCTCAATGCTGTCGCCACATGTTGAACCATTAGTGAACTTTCTAATCTTTCTCTAATCTAACTTTCTACAACATAATTTAACTAGTGTTATTGCTGCATATATCACAAAGAAAAACAGTCAAAATTCAATTCAAATCATCATACATCGGCTTTATATATTTGAGTTGAAATAGAGTTTCACTTTAAAATGTAATAACTTCACTTTCAGTATGACGATCAATTGCCAGTATGGGGTGAACGTGACAGATTGACACAGTCTGCAGGCGCTGAGTAAGTCAGTTCCTCTTTCTCTAGGTAAAGAATGTGGCTTAGAGCCAAAATGGATGTGCTGCGGTGGTTAGGCCTTTCAGCCCGTGGCAGACAAAAAGACAACTGCATACAGTATATAAATCACCTTCACAACACATTGCATAATGTGTTTGTTAAAAGTGTACATGCGTGTCTTTGAGTCTGTATAAGTCTGTATGATTTACTTTTCTGTATGTATGCATAAACAAGATCTCTGGGTGTTTGTGTGGGTTTCCTGGAGTGTATTAGTACTTCTGCTATCTGCATAATAATAACAGCAATAGCAGCATTTACTTTCATTTGTGTGTTACTCAGATCCAGTTGGCTCTAATAGCTGGATGATTTGATAAGGAAACTACTTTATCATGAAGAATAAAGAGCGGTTTAATGGCCGTAATTGTAATGAGTCCCTTTCTATTGAGCTGTTCCAAATGTGTTTAAATGGGAATGTACATTTATGTCTTAGGTATACGAGTATATCTATGTTATCAACCTATGATGTTCATGTTACGTTACAGCCATTATGAAACTGTCTCTATTTACTGAGAATGCAGAATGAAACCTGGCAGTGAAATACTTACACATCTCACACATGATACTGGAGGAAATGTATATCAAGTACTGTATCTCACTCCAACACATATAAAGGAGATGGTAATATTCTATAGTTGCCTATTGTCATCAAATCGCAATAAAAAGACTGACATTCCTGCCCTGTCTGTGGCACTCAGCCCCAAGTCCAATTTGTCTACTATGAAGACAAACTATGGTTTACAACTTTAAACATATTCATCTACATCTTATAAAAAGGCTCAGTATTTTCCCAAAACTGCTGGGCACTGTAGTTTTTTAGTAAACGTTACTTAAACAGGAGTAAATTGGGTATTTGTTAGGGACTATTTTCAGCCGCAGATTAATACACGCAGTGAGTATGTGAGTATTTACAGCAGCTGGACGATGCATGCAATCTAAATATAGAGATAGAACATATATTTATTACTTTCAGTAATTTAACGGAGAAAAAAAGAAATCTGACATTTTTCTGACCACAGAATATTAATCACTTGAAAAGTGAAGGATTTAATATATAGTACAGATGCTGCACAGTGTTGGTATGACATGAACACTCAACCCCTTACCTCTGCAGTATGGGACTGGGTCGTCCCAGCTTCCTGTCTCCAGGCAGTGGAGGCGAGACGAGCCGATCAGCTCATAGCCGTTCTCGCAGCCAAAAACAACCTCACCGCCCATCAGAAAGTTGCTGCCCTCTCTGTGACCAAATTCTGGAGACCCAGGGTTCTTACACTTCACTGGCTCTGGTAGGAAGACAAACACACACACATAACAAATGGGTTTATATATGGATAGATACAATGGTTCCCTTTAATAGTACTTTCTCCAACATGGATGCCTGTGGACTTGCGTCTTATTACCTGTGCAGTTTTTTCCGTCGCCACTGTACGGCTGGATACAGGTGCAGGTGTAGGAGCCGTCCGTGTTTTGACAACTAGCGTGGTCATCACAGTCAGATCCCAGAGCACACTCATCCACATCTAAACACACACACACACACACACACACACACACACACACACACACACACACACACACACACAGAAGAACGCACACAAATATGTAACACAGATATTTGTGCCATGTCAATTTTCCAAACAGGATTTTCTTTCCCATGTATCACTGACTAAAAAATACAATGTTGTCTAATGAAGTACCGAGACAGGCTGGTGGATTTCCTCCCCACTTGCCACTGTTAGTGCAGTGCACCTTGGTGTCTCCCAGCAGGTAAAAGCCAGCGTTACACTGATAGACCACAGAGCTGCCGGCATGGAAGTCTGTCCCCTGAAACAAGCCATTCTCCAGAGCACGAGGAGGGCCACAGGACACTACTGCAACACACAAAAAGTAATATTATCAATGACCTCACCCCTACAGGCTGTCTACCTAATAGCTGTATTCTTCTTATTTTGTTATGTCCAACAACAGTACCATTTATCCATCTCCTGCAAAAGGAATGCAGTAAAATGTTTTAATTGTTTATCAGAGATTTCCATGTTTAGGATCTTTCAAAGTACTTCATTTTTTATTTTATTTGTTTATTTATTTGATTAGGACAATGCACATTAATGAACATTTCTGTAAATGCGCCAGTGTTAGCCAGTCGCCTAATTTTCAACTGTAGTCCTAGTTGCCTAGGATGCATGTCTTTATGGTGTTAAGAAACCAGAGCACCCGGAGGAAACCCACGCAAGCACATGCAAACTCCACACAGAAAGGCCTGAGACAACCTGGGTTCAAACCCAGAACCTTCTTGCTGTGAGGCAGAAGTGCTAACCACTGAGCCACCGTGCTGCCTAAGGATTTTTATAACCCCAGAAATGCAGTCAGTGGACTGAAAAACACATCCAATCAGCCAAGACAGATGAAAGAGCACATGGAAGGATATGACTCATTTACATTTCAAATCAGAGAGCAGTTAGTGTATTTGCCTTACGTTCACAGCTGGGCAGAGGATGGCTCCACTCTCCTTTATTTTGGCACTGTAGCACCGGCTCCCCCAGCAGGTAGAAGCCGGGATCACAGGACAGCTGGACCTGGGCCCCGGGGCTCACCTCCACAGTGGAGGCGTGCAGGTGGGGCACTGCGTTCTCCAGCTTGGGGCAATCTGGAGAGACCAGGGAGGGTTTTCAGTTTTGGAGACAGAGCCACTGTTAGGCATACTAACTGAAAAAAACATACTCCAAAAGACTGTGCACATCCATTTTAGAAATGTATTTGAACTTCATCATTCAAGTTAGTGTATGGTTTTGTGAAGTGTCTTTTACCAGCACAGAAAACGCTGCTGTGGTTTACTTTGACTCGGCCCACCACCCCGCTGAGGAAGTCTGGCCAGGCGAGCACATTCCCTCTGTGGGTGACGTGGGAAGATGGACAGCTGCTGGCCAGGACCTTGATCTACAGTATAGAGGAGAGCAAGATCAGTTGGTACAACATAAAAAAAAAATCATATTCACATTCACATAAATATTCCTGTTTCTTGACTGTGATACATGTTAAATTACCTGGTTTCATATACATGGGTTCCATTTGCCTAAGCATTCCTAAATAGTATATTTAAAACAGAAACACCAATTACTAAATTTACCTGTTGAGGTGTGAGAACACGATCCCAGATGTTGAGTTGGCTGATGGAGCCGACAAAGGATTCAACAGGGTTGAAGCCCTCGCCCCTCTGATCCTGGTCCTGACCTAATACCAGCGCCCCACCGCCTACAGAACACATGTTAAAGGTCAGAGGTTAACGGCAACTTACTGAGAAACTATTCTTCTTGTCTACTGGGTTACTGTGTTTATATTAAAAAAAATACAAGAAACGTATACAATGTAAATTTGAAACAAAGACATCCAGCATTGTTGTACTAAAGCAATTACGCTCATTATAACTACTTATAAATCATTGTTATGGCAGAAAGGTGACCAGGTCGAGGATAGCACTACACCTGGGATAGTGGTGCCGACTGACAGGCCTTTGCCTCCGTCTGAGGGCTTCCCATTGATGTAGATTCTCCAGTCACCATCCCAGCTCCTCCAGGACACCCCAATGTGGTACCATTGACCCGTGTTCACTGCAGGACAGTCAGTGATCCGCTCTTTACCATTCACATACAGCACCCACCTGTAGGGATGGAGGGAAAACAGTCAGAGAGGATTTAATTCAAAAGAAAGAAAGCATTAGGAGAGGTGTAGCTTTGCCAGACCTTCCTCCACAGCGCTGCGGAGGAGGCTCTGGCTAGTCCACACAGCATTCTGGGATGGGAGAAAAACATGCTCTGGTTTATTGGCATTTCTTTAAACCAATCACAATTGTCATGGGCTGCGCTAAGAAACGGACAGAGCTACCATGATGCTGCAAAATAGCCTCTGGAAGGAACTTGTTTGGGTGGAACGTGTGTACATTCAAAGATTGTTTTAGTCGTGCAACAGAAAACTCAGATTGGACAGATAGTCTAGCTAGCTGTCTGGATTTACCCCGAAGAGATCTGAGGAGCAGTTAACCACAGTCCTCATAAATCCACCGGGGTTTAAAATTACAACACAAAGAAAGGGTAAGGTAACGGACATCCGGCCAAAAAGAGTGTCATCCGGCAGTATATACTAGGAGAGGTGACTAATAAATCAGAAAGGTGATTTTTCTATTTGATAAATAAAAAAGGAGGAATGCAGGACAAAAAACTGGAAACAGGAGAATGATTGCATACACTGCTAAATGTGTACTGTATGATATAAAACTGTGTACGTGCATTTATATTCTTCTTAGTATATCACTGACCCATTGTAGTCTATGAGAAGGAAAGCGTTGTCGCTGCCCTCCACAGCGTAGGACACAGGTGTGCCATAATTGGTGGTGTCCGATGACCTCATCCAAAAGGTACAGGTGATCTCTGTCAGCGCCGGCATCACTCCATCCATCATTACGTAACCATGGATACCAGACACCTCAAAGTCCAGGTTGAAGGCAGGGGACATCTCTGATAGTACAGAAAAACATTTTATGTATAGAGTGAATAAAACAATTTGTTGGATTAAATTAATTAAATAATTGCTGTTGTTACCACCTAGCCTTTTCTACATGACTGCTCTGGTCGTCCTTTAATCAATAATAATTCAAGGTAAAAAATGGAAAATATCTCTTTTCCTCCTCTACAGTTGCCATGGTGATGTGTCATCTGTCCTATAGTACCTGTCTCACACCTGGTTCCGTTGAACCCAGGGAGGCAGCGGCAGGTGTAGGACCCCAGACCATCCATGCAGCTGGCCCCGTTCACACAGGGGTTAGGATCGCACTCGTCAACGTCCACCTCACACAGGCGGCCACGGTAACCCTCCACACACTGACACCTGAGAGAGGGAAGGAAGACACGGTACAATACCACTTACAGAGACACACTACAACATAGGTTCATCATGAAGCATGGAGAACATGAGGCCTTTGACCAATCACAGGTCATTTTAGAGAGTGAGAACATTCCTATTGGTTGTTCCGCGCATGCATATGCCCGTGCGACAGAGAGGGGAAAGGGAGAACTGCAGGAAGAGGACTCACTCTACTTCAAATCCTGGCTTCTTCTTTTTTTAAGTTTGGCCTTTCCAAATATTCAAAATGACGTATGAATGTATGTATGAAAGCACATAAATCAGGACACGTGTATACAAAATCTGTGTTTCTCTTTTAAGGCATAAATAAATAAATAATTTTAAGCTGTATATTAAAATCCTTGTTTAGAGGACATTACATCATGTAAAGAGGACTAATAGAGCGTTACAAATGCAAAGAGCTGCTTCATCCCATCAGAATCATTATTACCTGAAATTGTTAACATCATCCAGACACGAGGCCCCATTCAGACAGGGGGCGCTGTAACATTCATCGACGTTGACCTCACAGCGATCCCCTGAGAAGCCAACGGCACAATTACAAGTGTAGCTGCCAGTCAGGTCATCACACACACCTCCGTTCAGACAGGGGTTGGAAAGGCACTCGTTGATTTCCAGCTCACAACGAGATCCTGCAGAAGTGTGAAAGGAAAAAAAAGGAAAACAGCTGCATTTTCAAAGCACTAACTTTAGTATTTAGCCTTTTTCCACACCAAGATCAGACTTTTTGTATAAGGTATGATTATATGTGTATACTCTATATACAATGTATGCAGTAATAGTAGATATTGTACAGACAGAATAAAGTTCAACAAAGTCTGCAGGTGTCAATAATAATAACGACCTGTAATGTAACAAGTTTAATGGTCTGATGAGGAAATCAACTGTCAAACTGATGTCTAGAATAAAAATCTAACCCAGTACTGTTATCTAACCTGTGAAGCCGCTGGCACAACTGCAGGTGAACTTGTTGACCTCGTCCACACACACACCTTCATTCAGACAGGGAGAGGAGATACACTCGTTCACCTCCGCCTCACACAGAGAGCCTGAGACAGACGAGGGCAAAAGTTAGGAAACACAGATAGAGGCATATGTCTGGTTTGTCATAGGTCTAGGATTTTTTCAAGTAATCAATGTTTTTGACAGCTACTTAAAATATGTAATCAATGGGCCGTAAGTCAAATCCATAAACCTTTAAAGACCTTGAAATAATCAATAAAGTTGAGGTTCCATTTACCAGTTGAGTACACCAGTTCTTTTTTTTTACTTTTTACTCTGTCCGTGAATCACTTTATTATTTCCTCATGGTCCCTTACCTAAAAAGCCAAGCTTGCACTGACACTGGAAGTCTCCCATACCGTCTTTACAAAGGCCTGCATTCTGACAAGGAGCAGAGTCACACTCATCTATATCAATCTCACACTTGGCACCTGGGAGAGAAATATCAGAGGCTGTATCAAACACTTACCATAACAGAGTCAAATACAACACAACTGTGCTTGAGGTGAATGTCCATTGCTATAAATGTCAACACTCAAGCAAGAGTTACAACTGGGTATTGTCCACAGAGCAATGAAAGGAAATACAACAACAAACCACTAATGATCATCTTATTCCTACTGCTTAAAACTCCCTGTCCTTATTAAAGTTGGTAATACATAAACACCACACCAGGTGAATCTCAGACTGATGGTTTACCTGTGAACCCAGGCATGCAGGTGCAGACGTATCCCGCCCCGACCTCCTCACATGTCCCCTTATTCTGACAGGGATTCAGGAAACACTCGTGGAAAACCTGCACGAACAGCCAATCAATTCAATGTGTCACCCAAACAGTAAAAGCCTTATTGAAAACACAGCTGCAAACTTTGTCCAGTAAATCCATCAGTTCATGTTCTGCTCATCATGTCACATTTCTGTCCAAGAGGTTTTTTTCCTTCAATGATGTTGTCATTATTGGTTTCATTATGTATGTCTGTATGTATGTATGTATTCATAAGGAATGCAGAAAATTTTAGTTTTAAAAGAGGTTATAGTCAGACAGATGACACGAATCCATCCTCTTGTATAAATATAAGTTTGATATAGATTATCTATATGAGTTCAATTCATTAATTACCTTGCAGAACACAGCTTTGCTGGTCCACCGCTGCCTCAATCAGTGACTTGTGTGACTTTGGTATTTTAAAAGGGTTAGGAACTAACAAAACTAACAAACTAACTAACTGATCAAGGCAGTGGTAGACCAGCAACTCCCATGTTCTGCGAGGTAAAATTACTGTTTTTGTCAAAGAAGTCTGGTGGCTTTGAAGAGAGTGATACAACAGCTTTAGTTCCTGTCGTAAAGGTGCTGTTTGACAGCAAGCTAAAGCAGTGAAAATATTTTAAATATAGCGTACACTTTTAACAATCTTTTTTTTTTAGGTAAGCCTTTTTAGGTGGCTAAAATGTGTTTTGCTGTGTGGCCCCATCCACAGCAGTACATTGCTTAGCTTACATATTGTGACTCCTACCTGCTTCTCCAAACTGGGCGGCGTGCTGGCCACCATCTACTGTAGGTTATAACCCTGACTACCTCATCCAACCCCACTTCAAAAGATCCAAACTAACCCTTCAATTTTGAGACAGGAAAAGACTAACCTGACTGCTTGCTTGGTAGTCTTCAATGACCTCCACCTCTGGAGCCGCAGTTACACTCTCCTCTTTGGGAAGAAAACTGGAGCCAAAACCTGACAATGACACCCAGAGAAAATACACGCAATGTAAGCACAGACGAGTCGGAAAAACACATCAAGGATCTTTCCACTTGCTAGCAGACTTGTGATCTGTGTGAACAAAAGCCTGTATTCTTATTGAAAACTGGCAGCATGTCCTAACCACTGTTCATTCCCACACTTCAGACATGCAATGTTATTCATTTCCATTCTGCAGCGGAGCAATAAAGTCATATTATTTACATTTCCCCCCTGATCCTGTGCAGTAATTTCTTTTCCAATTGGTTTGAGCTGCCACAACACCGATCAGACACCACACAACTTGAGCGATGGCAGCACGTTTTGAAACAGTTGAAAAGCTGTCACACAGAGCAGGCGACACTGAACAGTTTCATATCTTTTGCTCTATGCTGACTTTACTTGGCAAGTCTCAAGACACGTATGGTGTTAAAATAGAAGTCTGCTGGCCTAATTTAAACTGGAGCTAGGGGTGGAACAAACTATGACAGTATAGTTTATTTTTAATTGACATTTTAGTTTTTAGTTTTTAAACAGAAGGTAAGAAATCATCTGCATTTTGTTGTTTTTTGTCTGAAGATACTACAGGACAGAACACTTAGATATTTGTAAGAACAACAGTTGGGATCAGAGATTTCATGCTGAAACCAATTTGAATATAAAACCAAAATAATATAAAACCAAAGATCTTCTAGATTCACCAAAACAAAAATGGAGAGCTTGTGTGTCTATTTGTGTGACTTGAAAAGGATTTGGGTTTTTTCTGATCACTTACTGGAGCAGTGCTGTATGGTGGTTGCCCCAGTAATGGTTGTGGTTCCATAAAAGGGACATGAGAGGCAGTAGGAGCGGCCATGTTCAGGCTGGTAGTAATCTCTGGGACAAGGGTAACAGGGAACTAGACCGGTACGGGAGAAATGTCCTGCCAAACAGGGGACTGCAGGAGTGGAGACCAGAGAAGATCAGAGGAGAGGAGCATTAGAAAGAGAAAACAGAAAAGGAAGAATATAATGGAGCAGAATCACCCAAAAAGTGACATTTGTAATTTAACTGGGAAACTCAGGTAGCAAAGATTTTTACAGTTTCCAGATTTATCATCCAACTTTAAAGGGTAATTATATGAAACTTCTTAGTCGGAATTTGCCTTTCTGATATAATTGCACATAAATGGCAAATACTAACAGACACATTTTTGCTCACAGGCTGGAATTACATTTGTTTTTGTTACCTAGCAGCATTTAGAATAACTTAAGAATGATGAAGGCTTTTCAAAGTTAAAGTAGACAAGTTGATAGGACATTAAGGGAGTGTACTCCACACTGTCAGACTGTATCACCTCCACACTCGGTCTCATCCACCGCTCCTCTGGTGACAGTCGAGGTCTCGTCAGGACAGACGAGACACTCCCTGGCGCCAAAACCAGGCTGGAAGTGACCCAGCGGGCATGACTCGCAGATCTCCAACCCATTCAGAGAGTTACTACCAGGCTTACACTGCCCTGCAAAGATATGCAATCACCACATTATGAGCAACATTCAGACAAAGAAAGAACATCAAAACATCAGTTTTACAATCAACAAACATCGCCTAAGACACTAAGGATAGATCAATAAGAGGCAATTATTATACATATTTATGTACAAAATGTACCAGATATCATCTAAGTTATTTACAAATGCAGTTTTCCTTCAGTAAGGCTGAGGTCTGACTGTGTGAACGCATTTTACCTTTGCACTCGGTGATGCTGCGGGAGTGCAAGTAGGCCGTGGAGGTTCCCTCAGGGCAGGACTTACACTCCAGCTGACCCTCCTGGTCCTGGTAGGAGCCCAGCCAGCAGCTCTCACACTCATTGTATTCCAGAGAGAAATATGTTCCCACCGGGCATTGGACTGCAACAGCACACACAATTAGTGCATTGCATAAAACAGTACATACAACTTTTATAGTAGCATTAGAGTTTCTTAAAATCCCATAACTTTACATGTATTTTATATGGTTATAACGGTAAGAAAACCGTATTCCACAAATCAATTCAATTTCAATTCAATTTTATTTATAGTATCAAATCATAACAAGAGTTATCTCAAGACACTTTACAGATAGAGTAGGTCTAGACCACACTCTATAATATACAAAGACCCAACAATTCCAATAATTCCCCCAAGAGCAAGCATTTAGTGCAACAGTGGCGAGGATAAACTCCTTTTTAGGGAGAAACCTCGGTTGTGAGAAAAACTTCCTTTTAGGGAGAAACCTCGGACAGACCCAGGCTCTTGGTAGGTGGTGTCTGACGGTGCCGGTTGGGGGTGTGATGAACAGTGGCAATAATAGTCACAATAAAGACAATGGAACAGTGACTAGAAATAGTAGTTGTAATCAAATCAAAAGCTGGTTAGATGAGTTAAGGTGGATGTATCCTCCATTCACTCCCCTTCCACTCACCGCACATCCTGCCTTTGAGCATTGAGCCTGGCCTGCAGAACAGAGAGGGCTTTTTGCTCCCCAGAGATTTGGGATCAGCTACAATCATCTCTGAGGATACGTGGAAACTGGACAGCGGCTGTTTGGCCAGCGTTCGCTTCAGACGATTGGTCAGTTGCTCCAGGGTCCGCAGGAGTCTCTTCTGATTGGCCACCTCTATTGAGTCGTTCCTTGACAGGGGCAGAGGGATGCTTGCTGGGAAAATGGACAAAGTTTAAAGGACTGATAACTAACAACTGATGGTATTAAAAATATAAAAAAACAGATATAAAATGGGGATAAAACACATCATAAGGTTATTATGCAGACCATGACATATACATATATTCCCAGTACAGCAAAGGTCAATAAACACACAGCAAAATCATGTTTAATATACCTGTAATGTTGAAAAAGATCTGGATCTTTTGGTCTCTGGTGGGTCCTGTGATTTTGCGGTGCCTCTTGGTGCGATGATGGGGTTGCACGCTGCTGTCTTGCTGCTGCCTGGCGAGCTGTCGGGTACCTGTGGCAAAGCCTGACTCAAAGTAGGCGTAGTCCTGAGTGCCCTGAGGACCCCAGCTGTTGCTCCAACCCCCTGGTGCTGATAGATATTAAGACAGTAAGAGGGAAGAATAATGAGTTAATAAGATGCTTTTATTAAAATACAGGTGGGATGGTTAGAGAGAGTGTATTTTGTGCACATAATCCTACCAATAGAAAACCCGTTCTCGTAGTCGTAGTTGTACTCTAGACAGTGACCCTGTGACATCACCTCCAGCTTGCAAGTGACATCACCACTGCTACAAATATTGGGGAGCTGAGGAGAAAAAAAGCATCATGTGTTTGAGAGTTGATTTACAGCAGATCAGTGGTTGTATGTGTGTGTATGTGCGTGTATATATCCCCACCATGCCTCCCAGTTTGGTGTTGAACTCCCCAGTGAATGACTTGACCAGGTCCACATCGTCACAGCGAGATGCTTTAAACAGCATCTCAAAGGGTTTGACCCCGTTGTTTGCTATACGGTTCACTGGGAAAGAGAAGTGAAGTGAAGACAGTAGGTAACAAAATCTTGTAAAAGGAAGTAACAGAATACTGGCGCTTCGCTTACCTGAGCAGTCAGGTCTGTCTGGAGAGTAGGGTGGCTCCCACACACCGTTGTAGGCGCAGAAGTAGCTGTGCACTGCATCCTGAGTGAAGCTGTAGCCATCTTTACAATGAAGGGTACAGTTAACACCCTCCTCCTCTTCAGAGCAGATGAACTCTCCATTCACTGGGACATACGGACGGTCACAGGTCGTCCCTGGGCACACACATAGTATATAATATCTCCATGGTTTGGTCATGTTGGAGCACAATATTTAATAATACCACCATAAACACACCTTACGATTCCACACTGAAAGTCTAATGTACAAATACTGACCTTTTCATACTGGCCCCTTACATACGGTACATATTTAGGGACTGTCATAATTTTACAGTGTCTTTCATAACTAAGTATAATTTCATTACATGCACTACTATCTAGTCTCAGGTTTTGATTATGTTGTCTTATATTTCTTTGTTTACAAGAGTTTTATCATCAAGGAACTACATTTTCTTCTTCTTCACAGATGCTTGAAAAAAACCTGATGCTGTCAATGAAAAAAACAACAGAATATACTGCAGAAAAACACAGTTAATGGGGGATATACATACTTTAAACATACTGAATAAAAATTATGGATAAGGTCAAAGAAGGAAAATAGTTACACAAATGACACAAATACATAATAGTACATTTAGCCAACAAGACTCAATAAAAGCTATTCAAAAGAGATGTTGTCGGTCAGTTTTGTACCTTGCACAGTGATGGTGAGGTTGCAGGTGCGGCTATTTCCTGCTGCATCAGTAGCTGTGTACTGGACCAGAGTGTCTCCTATTGGGAACACAGAGCCTGGAGTATGGCTACTGGTCACTGTGAGGCGACCACCTGAGAGACACACATTACAAAAGTGTTGATTACAGACATACAGTACATTTTACAAAAGCGTTGTGACTGTAAAACAACATCATCATCAAAACATTACACAAACATACTTGCAGTTAATTATGAAAAGAAGAAAAAGTTAAGTTAATATACTGTATATATTCATTCTTTTCTAGTGACACATCAGCATTAGTGCTGAAGGGTTACTAAAGTTGTTACTCCACTTATCCTGCAGAGGGCAATCCTGACCGTACTCCATTTTCCAGGACTAAATGGGTCACTCATAGTAAATCATAGAACTTATGTTAAACAATGATATGTTGACATGGCAATGGTTTGTCTGGGTATCACATCGCAGCAAAAAAATCCAGCTCTTGGGATAGGAGATGGAAAATTGCTACAGTCTGGTTGGCTTAAAAAAAACTAAATGTGAAGAGAGTGATGGCTAGAGCCTTGGGAGAGGCAGCGGTAATGAGAGAAGTGTATGATTGTGTGTGTTTGCATGTGTTAAATGCTGTAGGTCTGTAGGCTGACACACAGGATGTAAACAAAAAAAAAACTCTCCAAGCATATGCGCTGCAAGTGTGAGAGACAGACAAAAAGAGAAGATGGGAAAACTGAGCGATTGACCTTTTGTTTCACTCCAACTCCATTAAGGGTAGCAAAGTCGTTTAAACAGGGCTGACACACGTCTGGCCTGCTGGAGTCTGGTGTCTCCCCTTGTATATAGCCTGTGTGTGTGTGTGTGTGTGTGTGTGTGTGTGTGTGTGTGTGTACATGTCTACCGAGTCACAACTATATATAGCGCTGGCATCAGGGTGTGGGCCTGGAAAAACAAAACACTGACGTCGAAGCAGTGCTGGGCTGACGTCGTGTGGCCCGAAGCAGCCGCAGCAGCCTGTTATTACAGTGTGTGTGTGTGTGTGTGTGTGTGTGTGTGTGTGTGTGTGTGTGTGTGTGTGTGTGAGACAAGTGTGTGTTTGTTGGGGGTGCACCTCTGCAGACAGGTGGGGATTGAGCATGCTGGGTCTCGAGAGTGAGAAGTCGGAGGCCTGTGTTTGTATATGCGTCCATGCCTGTTTACATTTCTGAACACACACAAAACACATATCTGAGCTGTGTTAGGGTTATTCGTGTGCATGTGTTTGTGTGTTGGGGGTGGGGTGGCTGGAACCCTGGAGAAGTCTGGTTTGTTGTCTGTCACCACCACAGCTACAGCACCAGGAAGTCAGCCAGCTCTAAGATATTTACGTCTATTTGGCAGAGTGGCCTTGATGCACTTCTTTATTGCGGGATCTGTCTGAATTGCTAAGCATCAATGTAGTGAGTGCAGCAAGGTGGCTTAGGCTGAAAAGAGAGACTAATGTTGCATATTAAACATACTTGCTCACAACAGCAAGTACAGTATGTACTTTCTGACCTCTTGAAGTGCCCTTGAACAAGAAGAAAAGCACCAGTTTTGTCACTGAGCTCAAGGTGCACTGGATAAAGGTGTTTTTTATGTGGTCCAGATTTATGTTTTTGAGAAAGAGCTGCAATAAAAGAATTACTAAGAGGACATCATGTTCATTTACTGTATTAATCCTTGAACTGCTTCAAACCTCGGATAGATTCAGTTGGCAAAATGTCTCAGCAGTCAAACACTAGATAGCAATAACAATTGTAATGCTGATCTCACTGCACATGTTTAATTTGCATTTGCCTCATTACAAATATAGTTATGTTATGTGAAAAGACTGAGTAGCCCAACCACTGTAAAAATGGGTAGTGGTAGGAAGCAGATTGGGGGTTTTGTCCAGGGAATATTAAGGTGGTCAGGTATTAGTGCTCTATATTTACAGACAGATGAGCAGAAGTGTAAGTGTTAAGGTACTTTACTTGTGTATTTAGATTCTTTTTTCTCCATTTCAAAATGAGTATAGTTTTTTACTCCACTATTATATATAGATATATTTCTCCACTGTAGTAACTAGTCACTTTAATGATAATGATTTTACATATACATACATATTACATATCACAATCTTATCAAGCAAACAGTACATTTGCTGCTTAAACTTCTGTACTTCCGTAGCCGGGTTAGCTCAGTTGGTAGAGCAGGCGCACATATAGAGGTTTACTCCTCGACGCAGCGGCCACAGGTTCAACTTTGACCTGTGGCCCTTTGCTGCATGTCATTCCCCCTCTCTCTCCCCTTTAATGTTTTCATCTGTCCTAAAATGGCCAAAAAAAATCTAAACTTCTGTACTTCCACATAATTCACTCTGATTAAGAAAGAAAAATATGATTTGACAAGTAATTCAAAAACGTTTAACTCCCGAATGAGTCAAGTATTGTGCATGCTCACATAATTATACAAATGACTGTGTGAAGAATGGATGGAAAGAGCGCAAATTCTCACAAAAGAGCAAAAACACCTGCTTCTCTCTGCTGCCTCTGTAACATTAATGACATTAACAGACACTGTGACAACTTCATCTGTTCACTGGTCCTATTCTCTCTCTCGATCTCTCTTTTAAACACAGACACACTAATGAGGCATTCATGCACACAATTACAATCCATCCTCTCATTGTTGGACCATATGTCCAGTGTCTCTCAACATTAATCACACACGCAGACACACACATAAAGTCTTCTCCTGATCCCCTTTTTCCAGTCACCCAACGGAAAAGATCCTGTTTAACCATCATCAGTGGAGGAAGAGGGTGGAGTACAGTGGAACAGAGGAGCAAAAGAATAAACCATCTCAGGAGCTGCTGTCTGAGAACGGCTACCAGACATACCTGAGTTGTCGGAAAACTGTGGCACCTCCCAAAAGACCGCCGTGTCCATGTCTGCGGCCTGAACTGTGGGCGGCGACCTGCACCTGTCAATCACTGGGGACTCCGTATCTAGAAAGGGATATAAGGTTGTTAATGGTGGTTGATGACCAGATGGAGAATACACAATAAAAACAGCACATTTTTGAACATTAAACATATCAATCATCATCATTTAACATTCACCAATGCCAAAAAAAATCCAACTAAAAAAGCACGGTAAAGTTGTAGCACACAAACACACAATTGCTCCCAAGACTGGAATAGATTACAGCACTATTACATACAGAATACAAATTTGGGAGTGCTGCAGAGTGCTACACTGTGATCTGACTTTTTCGTTGAAGCAGTACAGAGTGTCAGAGGGCACTAGTTAAACACATGCCTCTAATAAAAAACTACAACGTTCCACCACCATAATAACATATGGAAATGTTCATGGCTACCATGCTTGAGGTTTTTCCCCCTGACTGCTGTGATTATTGAGCGGTTGACACGGGACACCCCAGTTTTTCTCTCTCTGCAGTAACACTGTTTGGCACATGCTGGGGGCAGATGGACTCCCTTACTGGTGAATATGTCAATTAAATCACAGTTTAACAGTGAATGACAGAAAAAGGTTCTGCAGCACTTAGGTAGGCGGATGGAGAGGCTGTCCTGTAAGAGGCCACTGGTTTGAGTGTCCATAACCTGAAAACGGACCCATATTGTAAAAAGTGAGATTTTCATGTCTTTTTTTATTATAAAGCAGGTTAAGGTGCTATATAAATACTGTGAAAGTATCAAAGGGCTCAATCTATGGAGAAATGCACACTCCCCATATTCAGAAACTGTGCCTTTAAACGAGCCGTCAGGACTTTGGTACGGTTGTGATGTCACAGCTATACTATATATATAGGTGGAATGTGCTGCTATGGTGCCATCACAGTCATTCCCCGGCTGCAATGACAGTGCAGAGACGCCAAGAGCGCAAATGCGGAAGACCCAGAAACACTGACTGATCTGCATAGTCTGGAACCTTTAAGTTGTGCAATGCAAGTATGTTTAATTATGTTAAAAGCACATTGTTGACTCTTTACCCATATTCACACTGCAGCGGTGTCTCAATAAAATTTTCTTGCCCTTACATGTGACACAGTTCTGTTATTTTCTACTAAGCATTGCAAATCGCTGTCACCTTCAGCTAATGTTTACACTAGTCCTCTGAAATACATGGTTGCCGTGGGTTGAAGCTAATGACTTTTAAGACTGAACACATGTTGCTAACTGTCATCTATTTGTGATATATAAAATTGGGATGCCTGTGGAAATGTGTCTCCTTCAATCAGTTTTGATGTGGACTACAAGGTAGATTTTGTGGTTTTAGTGTAGTACAACATCAACAACCTACAGTACATGTGACTTGTATTTGAATGCTCAAATTCAAATTTGTCAGCTCTGTCATGGACAAATAATGTTACACCAGTCATCTGAAACATATTGTATACAAAGCAGTGTGTACTTGAGCCAGCAGAAGACAAAACAATAGATAGAAAGCCAAAAAGCTAACGTCATTGTTATTAGGGAGATGCCTCGCCTCAGTCAGATGAGATGTCTTGATGTAATTTTTTTATTGTTTTTAAAGATACTATGTGTAGAATGTTAATGTGAGTATAGCATCTTTAAAGTTATTCTGATGGTACAAATTGTTGCCGCAGGCCATTTGCAGCACACATGGTTTGTGTTGATGCAGTCTCCAGAGGGATGAACTCACCGATGACAGTGACTGTGAAGGAGCAGTTGGCCTGGTTCCCCGAGCGGTCGATCCCAATGTAGGTGATGGTTTCCTTTCCAATTGGGAGTAGCTGGGGTGGAGTGTACACTGGCTTTACCTGCACCACCACCTGAGGGAGGGTGAGACAGTTTAATATAAATAACTGACTCAAAATGGGACTCGTAGACCTTCATGTATCGTTTCATTTTAAGGATATTTAGGGACACAAAGAGGAAAAAGTATCCAATATTTCATAAGAAAAATTGCACAAATTATAGAAAAGTCAGAAAAATAGACATAACTTTGTTCAATGCAAATGTTTTTGTCCCCAAATCACAGGTTGGGAACCATTGACATAATTCCTTGAATCACTCTGTGTTCACTTTTTTCACTCAGTTAACTGGGTGGGAAAAAAAAACAACTAAATTTTAATTCTTAAATGAATAATGAATTGATTAATTAGTTAAAAGAAATTTAATCTGCAACATTTTTGATAATTGTTGGTAATTTTTAAAGCAAAAGATTCCAAACATTCTCTTGTGAACTGTTAGAATTTGCTAATAAACATTATTCCAACATTAAAATCTTTAATAAAAATGATTTATAGTTGCTTCCCTACTACTGTACACTTTGTTTTGAAAAGTATCCAACCTCTTCTTTAGAGTTGTCCGTGGTAGTCGGGATGTTCCAGCTAACATTGGCGGTGCCGCGCCGCTCATCTGTCTCTGCTACAATGTTCTCGGGGCACTGGATCCCTGGTGGTTCAGCATCTGAAGAGACACGGAGAAAGAACAAACTATAGGTTTTAGAGGATGGTAAGAAACAGACGAGGGACTGGACACTGCAAATGCTTTATCTGATTCCAGCAATTTAAATTGAATACAGTGAGATTCAAATAATGCAGATGTTCACCCCATCACATCCTGTATACACTGACCTCAGCCTGCTCCTTGTTATGACTGAGGAAGTACATGTGTGATGTCATCTGACCTCTTTAATCACAAGATGTCCCACACTCATTATTGGTCATTACTGATCAAAGACAGAGTGCCCCGCTGTCATTGTTCCAACAAGACCAAATCCCACTGACGTTACATTTATACTGTATGTGGTTGTAAATGTCCCTTCAATCTCTTTATCCACTAGCTCAACATCAGGCCAAAATGGGCTCATGGAAAAGGAAGCTTCATCTTGGATACATTACATTTTTTGGTCTTGATAATCAGTAAAAAATAATATTCAAACTTGTTATTGGTAAATCCAACAACAAGAAGCCACAGCTGGAGCTTAAACCTATCTGTCCAAGCAGAGTGCCAGTAAGTTGCTGTTTAAGTGATACTTGTACAACCAATTAATATATCTTGCTATAAATCAACATATTAAAAGCTCTGGTCCTAACAAACAAAATAAAGACGATTGTGTGTAACTGATCCTTGTGTGTTTTAATTGAATTCTGAGCAATGTATGCATCAACATCTGATTGTGCCCCACTCTCTTTATTGTGGCAAAAAAAGGTTACCTGTGTTAATTATTGATATGATGTTTTTATTAACTAGTCACAGTGTAAGTGTTGACCATTGCCCCCAATGAAGTCAGAAGGGTTTACTGACAAAGTAAAAATAATCTCATGGCAAATGTTGATCTACTGAATGTCCTGCCAGGTACAGTAAACAGTAATGGTACAGCAGTCACATTGAGATTTAGGAAATGTGGACATGCTTGCAAGGTCCCAAACAAGCAGGAAAAGTCTGGCTGCAGAAAAAAGAATATCGAATACTCTCACTTTAACATTAACATTATAAAATTATAATTGACTTGCCATTGAGCAATACACAGAACCCCTTTTCAGCAGGCGACACTAGGTGATGATGGGTAACCATCTCTATGTGAAGTGGTAGTGCTCACCAACTCACCACCCACCATGACCCTTGTATGAATTCTTTCTTTTTCTCTTTCTCATACAGCATGTTGTAACAATGTGAAGCCAGCACAGTTTAGTTCATCTCAGTTCAAGCCTGCAGTAAATGAGTAAAGCCTCCAAGAGTTGAATCTCCCATCGATCGACAGTGGTCATGCCTATTGCGTTGCGTAAGAGAGTTTTTCCCATCTGGACCTGATGACCCATCCACTTAGGCATCCATCTCTGCTAAACACTAACACACTTAGCTCCAATCGGCTCCATTCATCTTCATAACAAGGGAGAAATATTTCACTTTGGGTGTCATCAACATGAAGTGAAAGGCGAAAGAAGCCAGAAGCTTACAAAGAGCACTTTCAACTCTGTAATAACTTTCTATTGCTTGATCTCCTCAAAATGTGCCGCATATATTGCAGCACTCAATCTTTCTTCTATCTTGTCTACATTTTCTTTTTAATATCTCCCTTTCCCTCCCCTTCCTTCAGCCCATTTGTGCCTGAGGGGATCAGAAAACTCATCTTCTCTCTACCACCCCATTATAAAACACCTTCAGATGACTCATCCTCCCCTCTCACCTCCCAGTCCGCCCTACTTCTCCATTCGTTTTCATCTATATGGCACCTCTTCCTCTCCTTAACGATAGCAGTTCCTTCATTAGCAAACTTTCACTACGAGTAAATGAGGGGATTGAGGACATTCAGCTTCTCTGCACCACCTGTTTCACCTGCAAGGCATCTGGAGGGCTGCATGGAGTGAAGGGGAGAGACATGAGAGCTCGGACATGGTATGGTTTGAGTTAGTGATCCGAGGCCCCTTTCAAAACAGGGTAAGCGCCATTCTCACCATTCACAAAAATGCATTAGGGGGAACGGATAATTTTCCCTCCAAGTTTCCTGATGTTTTCTTTTTACATCTTCCTCCTTGAATTCTGTATCTTTCTTTTTTTCTTGTTTAACAACCCCTCTCTTTCTGCCTTGCCAATAAGTGTACATTTCCTGTAGTGTTCGTGTATAATAAACTTAGAAACTGCATAAGGAGGAAAACCTGGCTGTCAGTTACAACCAAAAAAAGGCCATAACTACTAATCATGTTTTTCTAACAGCAGGGGAATGGTCTTAGATTCGTAGCGTATTTCCAAAAATGTTAAACTACTGCTTTAAATAATGTAAACCTTACCCCAATAAAATTACCAAAGTAATTAGTGAGAAAACTCTAACTGCACTATACAACCTCCGCCTACCCAAGTTTTGACATTTGACCTCAACATACAGTATTTCAAATCCTTGTTAAGACCCTAGAACCAATTTGCAGCTCCTACAGCTGAGCCTGACATCAGAGACAAAGTGAAAAGATGAATTTCCTCTTTAGGAAACTAACACACACACACACACACACACACACACACACACACACACACACACAGTATGTTACCTGTACATATGGCTTTATGGACATTAGCTGTCCAGTTCCCAGAGCTCATGCACACCGCCTTCCTGTTTCCCTGGAGACTGTAACCTTGATGACAGGTGAGCAGGCAAGCGGAGCCCGGCGACACAGTCCTCTTCCCGCAGGCAGGGGGCGACAGCAAGATGTTCTTCAGGGTCAGAATGGGGGGACAACGCACCTCTGGGAAGAGGGTGGAAGAAACCAAGAGATGAATCTGATATCTGTATATATAGTTCATTTTGTTCCTGGAAAAATATCTGCAGTAAGAGTTGAACTGGATTCCACATCTCATGACTCATATTTTATTGTTCACTTTAAAAATAGTCAAAGAAGTTTTCAGTACTGAATTGAGCTGAAAATGGAATTTATTGTGCATTAATGAAATCAGGCTTGCTGCGGAAAAACAAATCTATTGAGTATTAGAAGATATGGCCGGTCTGAGCAGAAAAGACAGAACAGAACAAGCAAATAAACCCTTTTCCAAGATCATGAGCGTGTTATCCAAATGTGATAAAATCTTAATTTCAGCTGGCTCCACTATAAATGCCAACAATAAAGCTATTTCAGGTTCTGTCTATCAAAAACTGGCACAAAAACAACAAACATTTGGTTGGGAAGAGTGAGGGGAAGAAAGCACTAACCACAGGACTCCAACACTGGAGGCAGTTTTTTGCATTATTGGGATGCAGGCCAGTGTGGCTTTCACTTGATGATGGATAGATCTCATTCACTCCCTGTCTAACTCCTGTTTCATTGGCTTTAGCTATAGAGGCTAAAAAGGTAACACTCACTGAGAGGGAGCTTCAACATTGGAGATTTCAATCAAAAAATGTCTCTGCATCCTCTCAGGGCAGCCGAGGCGATCCCGTTTCACCACAGTGCAAACAAACACTAAAACAAACCACTCAGCTGCAACGGCAGCCCACAGAGTCCTCTTAGCTGCATTAAAGAGGTAACGGCAGTCTGTGATGGTCGAACAAACAAGCTGTAACTCAGTCAGAGCACGGGGGTAAGAGATGGTAGTTATCGATAAACGGAGAGAGTTTACCGGAAGCAGACCGGTCGGAGTTTTTAAATAGAGCAGCTAGCTGGTTGGTTGGAAGTGAGTCAGCGCGGGCTGGAGCAGTGAGGCCGGAGGTTTGTGGCTAAACACTCTCACACTGTCCCTTTTTTGTGTGTTGCTGTGCCTGACCTGGGTGCTCTCTGTGGTGGGCATGAGTATGTGCAACTATTTTAACTTAACTATCAGTTCTGAAGTGTGTGGGTCATTTTGTGTGCATGTGTATATACACTATGTACTGTAGTTTTGCTATGAGAAAGCAGATGTATCCTTCTCTGGATGATGTCGTGTGGCTCTGTGCAAACACATACCATATGTTTAACCATTGTGCATGTGTGAGTGTATGTTCTCATGTGTGTTTACATATGTGTGTAAAACCACGTTTTTACATAGAAATACCCACATTATGTGTTATTTTAGAGTAATTTTGATAAATCATCTTTATGTGTTTTTTTAGCCCGACAGGAACCACTAAGCGACACAGAAAACATGATCTTACAGTTAAATACAGTCAGGCTATAGTAAAGACGTACTGCTACAGAAATCTATTGTATGCGTTTGAGTGAATGATTTATCATAGAAAATAATGCAAATTGAATAACCAAATAAAGAAATCTAATTTAACTCCAGAGATGAGGGAACCACAAGACTTTGGATAAAGACATGACAAATGAAAACAAATAAACTAGTTGAGATAGAGGAATTCCCTTGGTGAGGACAGAAGTAAAGTTAATGAAACTAGGATTGAACTGTGACCTAGTGTCTCCTAGGATTTTTCTATCAGGATGTTTGCCAAAATGGCCACATGCAGACTGTGTGTATATATATATATATATATATATATATATATATATATATATATATATATTAGAACTACACACACACACACACACAAATCATTATAACAGGCTGGGGTGCCTTCTCAATGTTTTCTTTAATTCTTACAATGAATTATGTGGCCTACTTTTGTTTTGGAATCATATTTTTTCTTTATATAATAGGTTAATGTGTTTAATAATACATTTTGATATAGAACAAATGTGTTCCAACAACTGTGTGCGAAAGACAAATACACAAATAGAAAAAATACCGCAGATGGTGGAGAAAGGAAAAAGCACCTCATGACAACAGGAATCAGAATTTCTCAATCATCAGATGTCAAACACAGGCTGATATAGAGGTTTGGGGTGATGAAGGCTTACCCACACACCGAGGTTGCGGTCCACTCCACTGGGAATTGGCCTGGCAGGTGAGTCTGGAGTCTCCCTCTAGCCTGTAGCCTCGCTCACAGCCCACCTGACACTCCGCCCTGTAGGAGGCGCCGCCATCGCTGCACCTCAGGAAGCCATGCTGGGGCCGAGAGAGGGGCGGGCAGGAGCGGACTGCGGGTTAAAAAGAATAAACATAAATCCAATCCCGCAAAACAGAAGGAAAAAAAGTGCTGAATGGCTTCCTTTTTTTAACTTCCTTTGGGTTACAGTTTCATTTGCTGTAAGCACTTTTTAATATTTTTTGAAAACAGACAAGGAAACCTTCCTGTTGTTAAGTGACAAACAGGGCAAAACAGGGATGAAAAAGCTTTTTCAACCTACTTTAATGGTTTGTTTTAGCCAATTTAGAGGCATATAAAATGGTCACAATCACAGAAAATATTTGACACTGAAAACAATATACTTCTGCAATATCTGACATTTTTGCTTCTTCATTATGACTAAAACAAATTATTTTAGAACTGTATAGAATTAACACATGGTTTTCATGCTAAATATGAGGTGTAAGTCGTAAACACAGGTATTGTATATAAATCCCAAGAGGAGGAGAAAGCAGTAAATCAACAGCAGGAATGTACAGCACTATTATCATCATCGTTTACAACTTGGGACCTATCATTTAACGCAAAATGTGAAAGTCCCTACAAGATGTGCCTGTTCTGAGTTATGCTGAGGTCTAGAAAAGGGTGTGTTATTTCTCATCACCACCCATAGACAGACAGGCGGGTTCAGAGGAGACCCCCTCCCTTAGGGCTTAACTAGCTGGGAGGTCCTACAGTATGTGGCAAAGACTAGACTTAGTGTAACACATACAAGCAGACATATGCATACGCACTCAGAAAATATATACCCAAAGCCACTACTATAAATCTTCAACATACACCCTTGAATATTCAGAGTCTTGGTATTTCTATGAGTCACAGGGATGCCGTCTTTCTGTTAAAACTGGCATTTTCCTCATTAATCTCTCGACCTCCAACTCCCTCTTCCTTTTAATTATCACTTTCTCCTTTCTTGAACAGCCACACACTTTTGCTTCCTGCTGTACAACCTTGTTTATTTCTTTCTTTATATCCTTTTCTTTCATTCAGTCTCTCCTGTATGAACTCTCTCTCAATCTAACTAACTGAATCATCCCTATCTTTCTTCCTCTCAACATCTGGCCTGGCAGAGAGCAGTAGTCTCCCAGTAATTGCTGAATCATTATTCAGTGTAAACACATATGATCTCAATACACGGCAAAACAATCTTAACACGCCACCACACAGACGCCATCTCACTCTAGCTTTTCTTGCAACAAGTCAGTACAACAGATCAACTTATATCCCTCATCTTGAGATGTTGATTTAATACTTTATAAATGTTAATGAGGGTTTACAGATATTAGAAGAGAGGCGGCAGGCTCTGAGGGCTTTGATAAACGTCCCGTAGCTTAATGAGGAATCATATGAGACATGTGGTGTGGGGGAACCTGCTGCAATCAATCAGATAAGCTTGCATTGTTTGTGTGTAATCACTGCATAGCCAGGAGCATTATATTAAAAGAGACTGTGTGCATTATGCAAGATAATACAAAGTCTCTAATACTGTAAAATCAGATGCAGTATGCAAAAAGCATGTCACTAATGTATACATTGTGGAGATATTTGGCTATAACTGGAGTTGGAACACAGCTCCAATAAGTAATATGATCACCAACACACCTTTTTATTTCCTTAAGGAGTTATCAAGAGGCTTGACTGATATTAACATGATCGACAAGCTAAGAAAAGACAAGAAAAGACAACTCTTTGTGATCATCAGCAGCCAATCAGATTTCTGTGCTTACTTGCTTTCCCAACAATACAATTTATCTTGGTTATTTGCAGTTCTGTCTTGTTTTTTGTAATGTAATTATTATTAGGTGATAGTAGGCGCCCAAATCCTCCCACTCCAACCTTTATTTTACAGACTGAAGGAAAAATATAAGAAATGCCTTATAAACTATTGCCCTTGGTATAATCTTTGTAGTAGCATGACGACCCTTTGCCACTACATCCATTTATTCAGGGCCTATGGCTCAAACCACTTGTATTAGGTCATGATTTGAGCTACTAGTTGTTTAATCATTTAGTTGATCGTCAAAACATTAATTTACAGAAGTTTTGATAATTAATTAATCCCTATTTTAGTTTTTTTTTTCCAAGCAAAAACACCACATAATATATTTTTTATATCATTATTAACTAAATATCTTTAAGTTTTGGATTGCTGGTTGGATCAAGCAAACAATTTGAAGACATCACCTTGGGCTCAGGGAAATTTTGATGTCATTGTATAAAGTAAACAATGAATCCATTAAATGACAAATGGCCCTAACCCAATGGCAGATTAATCGATAATGTCAATAATCTTCAGATGCAGCTCTACTCTACTCAACTCTACTCTAGCGACCCATTAGCAATTAATTAGAGGTAGTGTGAATGCATGGTTCTGTTGAACTGGTAAACTCTCAAGACACCTCCATATGTGATGATTTCTATTTTATTATCATGTGGCCTTCTTCCTCCTCACCTCTGCAGCTGGCAGGTGTCCCTGACCAGGTGCCATCAGCCTGGCACAGTCTGATGCTGGTTCCCTGGAGGTCAAAATCTGGCTGGCATCGCACACCACAGGCTGCATCAAAGTGGTTGTTGCAAACATTTTGGACGAAAAACCCATTTTCAGGAGGAGACAGTTCTGGACAGTATACCACTGAGAGGAGAGGAGAGGAGAAAATTTAGTAAAATCCTGAATTTCATATTGTAGCTAACACAAAAAGACATGCAAAAACAAACAATGTAACACACACACAAAAAGCCAAAAGTTAATGTTCCTGACAAAAAGAATAATAAAGCATGAAAGCAAAAAATTAGTGTTTGTCAAACATTACCTCCCCAATCTCCACAGAGGGAGGAAGATAAAGCACAACTCAGTCCATGAAACTGATGATTAATGAACATTGCTGTGTTCACATGAACGGCTGTGTGGAAATCAATGGCTCATTCTTCAAGGAATGGGAGGACCACTTAAATTACTGGAAGCAGATTCACAATACAGTATGCTCTGATACTAACCTCATACTTCTGTGTTTCTCCTACAGTTGATTCATCCTCATGCATCACTGCATTTTTACTATCCTTATCCATTGTCCTTATTGGCTCTCCCGTATTTCTTGCTTATGAAACATGTTTATTCACGTGTTAAAACTTGTATATAGTTTTCCCCATCATTACAAACACAGCTGGGTGACTACACAGTGGTCTGCTTGACTTGACTAACTGATTTGTTGGGTGTGAGCTAAAAGCATGCACTTAGGAGGAGGGATTTTTTTTTCCTTGGGAACGCCTTGCATGACATTTAATGTTTAAAATAGTAAAAATAACAAATGGTAAAGCATGAACCAGACACAGGTGGAATCACTAATCTGTTTTCATAAAATTCACCAAATGAAGGTGTCAAAAGTGATTTTCTGCAAAAGCGCACAGACAAGTGCCCGTGGTTGAGACCAATCAAGCTAAATCAAATATAGCTGATAGTGCCGTTAACACATCAGTTACTCTTACCCTGGCAGGTCATGCCTATTGGCTGATAGCCCGGCTTGCAGACGCAGTCACTGAGGGAGGTGCTGCCTGGCTGGGAGGTGAGGTGCGAGTCGGGGCATGGCAGGCAGGTGCTCAGGCCTCCTGGTGTTGCCTCTGGTTTATAGGTGCCGGGTGGACATGCTGGAAGGACAAGAGCAGAGGAGAAATACTGTAGTTATGCTCACTATTAATGTCACACAGAAAAAAAAGACAGATGGATGGAAAGATTGGATGATGGACATGTAAAAAAGAAAATTAAGTTGAAATGAAAAACTGGCTCGCTACTGCAAGACAGCGAAAAATGCTTTATGACTGAAACTGAAAAACAGCTTTACAGATTTATGAGGAGACTTTGATCATATTCATGTCTGGACATGTAGTGGCGGAAAATGAGGCAAAAATGACTAAATGATCTCACTGGCTAGGTAAAAGAGACAATTTCATTTCAGCTTCTTAATTATTTCAAGCAGTGAAAACTGTTTTGTGGCACCGAAAAAGGCAGAACATTTTACTAGTTTGCAAAGAAATGCGACAATCAAAGAAAGGTTTATGAGCATCTAAAACCAGTTACAGTTCACATGTAAGCCACACATGGGCTACATTAGAAAACCCTTTTGATCACCTGCACATGCCCACACTCACAGACACAGACATAACAGAGTATGTTTCCTATTAGCATCACCTGAGTCTGATCAGAGGACATGCTGTAAAGACGAAGCAACAGGGGTCATATAAAGGTCCTCCAACATTCTTCCATTCACCATCAATCAACTTTGTCTCAGTGCATCACAGCGTTTCAGAGGAGTGAAAATAAATGACTGAATCCATCACACAGTGTCATCTGGGTTTAAAGGTTACTTTCACATGGGATTGTTCATAAATTACGGATTAACTGATTAAACCTGTGATTCACTGTAATATATTCAGTGACGTAATGTGCGTCTAATTCTGATATCCAGTGATCTCATGAGTCTCTGATGTTTTTAAATTAACTACTTTAAATTAGCTCTAAAATCCAGATAATGGTGATTATTATTATGTTATTACCAGGGACAACAGCCCTTATCAGCCATTATACGGGAAGTTTCACACAAGAAATTTGCTGTGCTGATAATTCCCATAATTCACAGTGATTACTGGTGCACTTTGCAGGGAAAAAGCTTTATCAGCTGCTGTCCAAAGTAGACGCAATTTTCTTTTTTGGTGTTTTTGATCGTGTGAATCCAAACCACTTTAAAGAAAGCTTTCCAGCACCACAAACACATTACAGCCACTGTATCTTTGATGACTGTTGTAGTTGTTTACATGTACATATGATTCACACCAACTGTTTTCCCATCACGCCCATAGTCATAAAGTTTAGAAAACCCTCTCAGGAGTTACCACAAAATGACTAAACTAAAAATGGTTAACTAATGTTTGTATTGTCAATTAATCATTCGGTCTATTGGATGTCAGAAGGTAATTAGGAAGGCCTGTTGTGGTTTTGTGGAACCCAGGCTGGCTTTTCTAGGGTCTTGTTTGGTCTTATCGTTTGTCTGGAGCCCAAAGATACTCAGTTCATCATACAAGTCTGAGAAGACTAACAAGTGTTTATATTTGGGGCCTGGAGTCACAGAACATCTGGCATATTTGCTTTTAAAAATGACTTGGACGATTGGTTGACTAATTATCTCAGCTACAATTTTATGTGCATCCTAACTGACTAATGCTGTACCACTGTGCTTTTATGTTTTAATCTGTACTCCGGTTCTATTTCAGGAGTAAGGAAACCTCATTCAAAATCCCATTAACGTGTTACTACCCTAATAACTAAAAATACAGCCTTGGAACAGAGTCTCTGTCAACATCATGTCGCTATATTTGCCTACATAAGGACGGTAGGCTTTATGATCATTTCCCATGAAGCCACAGACCTTCACGAGCTAAACATCCCAGCTCAAAGGGTCGCTGCAAGCTCAGACATGTCTTTAATAACAGCAGGACAGAGGGGAGCAAATGCTATAAAAGTTTTAAGACAGCAGAGATAATTAAAAAAATGACTTTAGAAGAGAGCATTGCTGAGTTGAAGCATATGGACAAAACCAAGATTTGATGACACAAGTACTTGTGCGGTCAGGCTTGTAGGTTTTTCATGGGATATTTGTATTTCCTTTTCCTATAAATTAATAATTTTTTAACTAAAAACACAAATATTTTAATTTCTAATAGCAAGTGCTTTAGGGATGCTGATTTGTCTTACAGTATGGAAAGTAAACCCTAGAATCAACATTTTATTATTGCATTAAAGGGGTGATTTTACCCTGTCATAGTTGAATAACGACAGTTTGGAGGGTAAATAGGACATACATAGAACCTCTAAATCCCATTGACACCCCTTTCCTCTGCAAATCTCACAATTTGAAACTGCCTCTGAAAACAGGCAAATCTGAACAAAGCTAAAAGTTGACGTCAACTTCTCAAATCCTCCTCATTTGGCTCAACCTTCTATCTTTGTAACGTACGACGATTCCTATGCAAAGCTCGGCATTTATCAATTTGGACGTGAGAGTAGGCTGCGATCAAATCTCACGTCTGGTCTGAACTCGTGTACGCAAGTTTTGGAGTCAGTGTGGACTTGCGGTGCAGCATATAATCAGTTTAACAGGAGAAGGAGAAGTCATCAGTTGATCACGTATCAGTAATGGCAGATCTGGCTCTTTTAGAAGACCTCTATGCGCCGATCTGCAACATTGTTTTAGCCTGTGGGGTTCTGCACAACATCGCACAGGAAGACGAACACGAGTAAAATAAAAGACACTGCATAAACTCTGCTACCGTGTGTTTATTTAATTATAGGTACACCTACATGTAGGCCTACTAGATTGCAATAGAAGCCTGTATATTACTATTAGGACTATAGAAAATGTGTCAAGGATGTATAAATTAAATAGGCTAAACTTCAGCTGGAGTCCGATTTACTACGGCAACACTGTTGACCGCATCAGTGATCTCTTTTCATCCCGCATTCATTCTACAGCCTTTAATACCAGTTTTCAGGCTGCCAAATTCAGGCTGCCAAATAGTACACACGTTAGTGCAAATGAACCAGAGATATCAGGGTTGAATAAATGAGGGCCATAGTGAGTTAGTTAGTATTTATCAACCTAACGTAGAGACCAGCGCATGAGCGCAGAAATCCTCTTACGACCGGCTTCACGTGTGATTCATGAAACGTTCGTATCACACCAATCAGAGCGTAAGAATGGTCGTACATTGATAAATGCAGCGGCTGGAAACGATCGTAATTTAAATATCACGCCCCAATATATTCTCGGTTTTGAGGCCTCGCCCCTGCAATTTACGACATGGTGAGACGTAATCCGGCTGAGAAGCGGCACTTTTCAGAGGTGGAGACTAAAACCCTGATATCTAAGGTTCATTTGCACTAACGTGTGTACTATTTGGCAGCCTGAAAACTGGTATTAAAGGCTGTAGAAAGAATGCGGAATGGAAAGAGATCACTGATGCGGTCAACAGTGTTGCCGTAGTAAATCGGACTCCAGCTGAAGTTTCTTTAATTTATACATGCTTGACATATGTATTCTATGGTCCTAATAGTAATATAGGCTTATATTGCAATCTCTTAGGCCTACATGTAGGTGTACTTATATTTAAATAAACACACGGTAGCGGTCCGGAGTTTATGCAGTGTCTTTTATTTTATTTTTATTTTATTCATGAGTCAGAACGAGGTAACAGCTGAGGGAGAGCGCGTGTCTTCCGCCCCCCGTGCTGGACCACCACCCCTGTCTCCTGACAGCAGAGGGGCTGGAAAAACAAGCCGAAATAACTCGTTCAATGGCAGAAATAAATCGTTCACTTGAAAGAGAAACAAAAACTTGAAGAATAAATAAAAATGTGCATTGTCATGTTTCCTGTATTGAATATCATTGCCAAACATAACACTATAGGCTACCTTTTAAAAGCGAGGAGTAATATCCTGTCTCCTTCGTATAGCCCCCAGTTGGGGCTGTGCTGGACACTGCTCTCTGGGCTAGGGCTGCCACCTCTTAGTCGATTAGTCAACTAATCGGTCGTTTTGGTCTCAGTCGACTAAGATTTCTTTAGTCGATTAGTCATTTTTTATGCTTATTCATGCTTAATTACTCATTTCCAAGAAACTTCTGAGCACATTTATGGTAAACACAAGATTTAAAGTGGTGCTTTTGCAGGATTAATTGTGGAGAAACTCAGTTTTACAGATGGTTAATTAACTACATTTATATAGCTCTTTTCTAGTCTTAACCACCTCTCAAAGCGCACAGCTCTGTCGATTAAATCAACTAATCGATTAGCCGACAAAATCCGTGTTAAAAAAAGTGTTAGTCGACTAAGAATTTCTTTAGTCGAGGACAGCCCTACTCTGGGCATCGGGTCATCTGGCTCCATCGCTACATTTATGGCACCGTGTTTTCCTGCGAGATGTTGTGCAGAACCCCACAGGCTAAAACAATGTTGCAGACCGGCGCATAGAGGTCTTCTAAAAGAGCCAGATCTGCCATTGCTGATAAGTGATCAACTGATGACTTCTCCTTCTCCTGTTAAACTGATTATATGCTGCACCGCAAGTCCACACTGACTCCAAAACTTGCGTACACGAGTTCAGACCAGACGTGAGATTTTTTTGAAGCCAAAGCTCACGTTCAAATTGATAAATGCCGAGCTTTGCGTAGGAATCGGCATACGCCCGTCCTATGCCTGTTTTAGGTCGTACACACATTTCATAAATGAGGGCCAGTGTGCCAGTGTTTGTGTGTGTGCGCTGTGCAGCGGTGTGTGTGTGTGTGTGTGTCAGTGTGTGTGCGCTGTGCGCAGGGCAGCAGTGTGTGTGTGTGTGTGTGTGTGTGTGTGTCTAAAATATGAGACCTGCTGTCACGTCTCTAATGTGTGTGTATTGGGATTCGCTCAACCAATCAGCGTGCGTCTCTATTGTGTGTGTATTGGGATTCGCTCTACCAATCAGCGCGCAGCTCATCTAAATATTCATGACCATTTTTTGGAAGAAAAGCTGTCGTTCCAAATAGAGCCAAAACACAGGGATGCATAAGGGCCAAAAAAAATAGTGTCCTGGGCCATTTTCAGCCCAACCAATGTTACATACCCTATTAGGAGACCTTAAGGAACAGTGTGAAATACCCTATATAATCATTCTAGCACCCCTTTAAGTAACAGAAATTATACATTTATAGTATAATTTGACTAGTTTTCTAGTCCACCTTTCAAACACATGCACATATGACATGGGTTAACTGAACGTGCATGTTTGAGCGATCCATATGAGACTGCTGGTTAATAGTCCAATCTTTGACTCCAGACTGCAATCATAGCTTCAGACACATTACTGCTAAACCATAGAATTTAATGGAATTAGACAGAATTGTATTACATATGGATCAAACAAAGTTAATTTGTTAACAGATTACAGTTGGGTACTGCACTCTTACGTCATACTCTATTTAAGCAAATCCAAATGTTTTCAATTACTGGGAAAAACGAAACTGACAGTATTGACTACAGCAGTTTCCAAATCAAAACAGAGAAAATGGGAATTTTCAGACAGCTTCTTGGACTGTTTAATTTGGTGTTGTGCTCTTTATTATTTTGTTTTTGTTAAGATTATTTTTTTGGGCTTTTCCGCCTTTAATTTTTGACAGGACAGCTAGGTGAGAAAGGGGAGAGAGAGGGGAAAGACATGCGGGAAATTGTCACAGGTCGGATTCGAACCCTAGACCTCTGCGTCAAGGCATAAACCTCTCAGTATACAGTACTGTGCAAAAGTCTTAGGCAGGTGTGGAAAAAATGCTGTAAACTAAGAATGCTTTCAAAAATATAAATAATGATTGTTTATTTTTATCAATTTACAAAATGCAAAGTGAGCGACCAAAAAAAACATCTAAAATCACATCAATATTTGGTGTTACTACCCTTTGCCTTCAAAACAGCATCAATTCTTATAGGTACACTTGCAAAAAGTCAGGCAACGTTGAGGATCGTAGACGCAGTGGTCGGCCAAGGAAACGTAGTGCAGCAGATGAACAACACATTCAGCTCAGAACTGGCAGAAACCAGTGGGACACAGGTACACCCATCTACTGTCTGGAGAAGTTGCAGCCAAAAAGCCATACCTCCGACATAGAAACAAGGCCAAGCGACTCAACTATGCACAAAAACATAGGAACTGGGGTGCAGAAAAATGGCAGCAGGTACTCTGGACTGAGGAGTCAAAACTTGAAATATTTGGCTGTAGCATTAGGCAGGTTGTTCGCTGAAGGGCTGTAGAGTGGTATAATAATGAGTGTCTGCATGCAACAGTGAAGCATGGTGGAGGTTCCTTGCAAGTTTGGGGCTGCATTTCTGCAAATGGAGTTGGAGATTTGGTCAGGATTAATGGTGTCCTCAATGCTGAGAAATACAGGCAGATACTTATCCATCATGCAGTACCATCAGGGAGGCGTATGATTGGCCCCAAATTTATTCTGCAGCAGGACTTACAACCCCAAACACACAGCCAAGGTCATTAAGAACTATCTTGAGCGTAAAGAACAAGAAGTCCTGGAAGGGATGGCACGGCCCCCACAGAGCCCTGATCTCAGCATCATGGAGTGTGTCTGGGATAACATGAAGAGACAGGAGGATTTGAGGAAGCCTACATCCACAGAAGATCTGTGGTTAGATCTCCACGATGTTTGGAACAACCTACCAGCCCAGTTCCTTTAAAAACTTTGAACAAGTGTACCTAGAAGAATTGATGCTGTCTTGAAGGCAAAGGGTGGTCACACCAAATATTGATTTGATTTAGATTTCTCTTCTGTTCATTCACTGCATTTTGTTAACTGATGAAAATAAACTATTAACACTTCCATTTTTGAAAGCATTCTTAGTTTACAGCATTTTTTTATACCTGCCTAAAGCTTTTGAACAGTACTGTATGTGCGCCTGCTCTACCCACTGATTCAACCTGGCCACTGGTGCTCTTTAAATGAGAAAATCAACCTTCTCAACCCACACCCACACACACTTAAAATAAATGTAAAAAAAATATGCAGAAAAACCTGTATCCACAAAGGATATCTTCAAAACCCAGCAGCAAGTCTTGTCAGCAGCAAGAGTAGTTATGAGCTTTACTACTATTTCAGTACATCAAATTTATAATATCACTGTCTTTGTTGGCATCAGTTCAGGTCTCCAGTTTATGTCATTAAGCTTAAGTAAATTGTGACTTTTAAAAAACAAGCAGGTTGAATTACAAGCCGTTCTGTACGGTGGGTACAACAGAGAATCCACAGTACTAGTATTCTTCACAACTCATTTACTGGCCGCTAAGCCAGAGGCCAGGTGTGAATTTCCACTGCTGAGCCAATGCCAGCCTCTCACCATACTCTCTTTCTCTCTCCCTGTGTCCGCCACTCCACCCCCCACCCCTTTAGCTGAAACCCAGCAGCAGGTCAGCCAGGAGATGATACCCAACTGTAAAGCTGGCTGCTGGCACTAAAATGCACCCAGTAACCCATATCGCGCACGCACGCACACACACGCACACACACACACACACACACACACACACACACACACACACACACACACACACACACACACACACACACACACACACACACACACACACACACACACACACAGTCTGCAGTTTCCATTTGATAACAAAAGCAGCCGATGCAACTTCTCTATCCTGCGTCCTTTAAACTCAGAGGAGGCATCTTACATAACACGGACCGACAGCTAAAAGTGTCCCCTCTGTTCAAGTCCTCGGGAATCTGTTTTACAGCTTCATTTAAGGTTTACAGGAAGCCTAGTTATTTTTAATATAAATAATAATTCACTGGCAGCGCAACAGTGGAAATATTGTATCGAAAAAATACAGTATTACATTTCAATTCCTGGCAGGTTGCATGTGCTGGCAGGTAGAAATGTACACAGACAGATACATGGTCACTCATATACACATACACACAAAGTTTAGAAAGACCAGACATGGCTTCTGGCTGTGGGAATCAGGACGAAGGATGGAGGGAGGGATGGACAGGAAGGGATAAATGATAAAAGAACGAACGGCCATGAATCTAAAATAAAAAGGAAAAGCTGGAAGGTGAAAGTGGAGAAACCTGTGTGAATTTCCTTTCAAATGTATTATTGTTCCATGACTTGAGCCAAAAGTCAGTTAGACCCCATACTGAAACTAATTGTGTTTGGACCTGGCACTGGTCTGAATTACGCAGCAGCCAATAGTCTCGTTTTGGGTCCATCTAGTTATTGCCTATGGCTGTGGAGTTAATTCTGCTGCACTGTACCCTTCATTTAGAGAGGAAGTGGACCGTCAGTGGGCCAGACGACCATAAAACAGAAAGAGCCTGCTGTGTCTGGACTGGTTGTAACCATATGGAGGGACACCAGCTGGTCAATGAGATCTACTGTATGCAGTAATGATCTTAGGAAAGGAAAAAAGCAAGCCTCCATGATCAGAATCTATTTATTTAAAGTTAAAGCAATATTTGAGCAATCTTAATAAGTTAGATGATGTATCATAACATCACAGGCTTTCATGCTTACCAATTCTTATAACGTCCTTTTAAAAATGTTTTTCGAATAGTTACTTGACAAATTTGCAACATCAGAGTGAAGTATTACTTTAATTAAGAAAGTTGTGAGAACGCCAATCAATCATTTTAGAGCAGACAGGAAAATATATAAACAGATGTCTGAGTTTCCAACAAGGCATGTCTGCTTCATCACTCCTGCAAAGTGGTGAAGTTTTCTCTGCCTCCTTTCAAAGGATACAAATTTGACGATATTGTGTATTTTTCAACAACTCCCATGAAAATACCAAAATCAACACAAACTGATCCTTTTTAATCATTATAATCTACTGTGTACAGTAGTCAAAGCTTGACTTCTTTGCTGGACTTCTATTATTGTCTAAAAAGTATTAAACTATTAAAAGCACATTGATAATCCAGACTGTTGCAATGGGTGACATGTAACTTCATTACAATGTAGATGGTCACTTTTATTTATTTTGAGTTAATCCCATAGACACTGTCCTTCTGTCCTGTGTTGTGTGTCATGGAGTTACACTAGTTGTATCCTTTAAAAGAGTACTGCACCAAATTAGCATTGCACTCCTATAACATGGTTTGACTCACAATGGGACGGTTGACACAAAAAACTGAACCAGAGATATCATCTTTTTTATTCCGCGCATTCTACTTTCTTGTCAAAACCTAGCACCTTCAGTCAGCTAATATAGCCTCGAGCCGCAAGCCTGAAAGAAATGAGGAACGGGCTACAGAGGTCTGGAAAGCTCACTTCTTTCAAACTCCACACACCCAGATTTCTTCAATTTTAAAACTCATAGTCTTTAGCACCAACCAGTGCTGCCTCAAGTGACATGACTTGATTTTGCGCCACTCCCTATGGAGACACAAATACTTTTCACATGCACATACGCAGAGTACTCCAAGACCTGTAAATAGATTTTGATGTTCCCTTTTAAGATTATAATTCTTACTCAGATATATAAAGCTCACTATTGAATTCAAAGCTCACTCATGTAATTGTTAACCATCTTAGCCGTCATGGACATTCAAAACACGATAAATATAAGAATAGTTCAGGAATCTTAGGATTCAACAGGGAATCAAAGACAACAAAAAAACCAAGAACAGGCCAGTTCATCTGTTAAAGTCCTTTCTCCTATTATGAAGTAAGTCATTTAAACTGGCAGACACGTCTGGCCCGGGAGCCAAAGTTACTATCACACGAGAATCTCTTGAGTCTCTGGGGGGAGGCTGTGTTCGATTAACCAGGCCTAAAAACAGACTGAGACGGAAACGATGAAAGGAGATCCAGAGGGAGAGCGAGAACATCTGCCTCTTCAGCCACAATGACAAACAGAGAGAGACAGATTTTCATCTTAGAGGGACATATTCTGTTTAGTCCAAAAAAATCCACAAACACACGCTTGCAAAAACTCATGCCTATCCATACAATAAGCATACATACATATGTGCTTCCCACATGTTATCTAGCACAACACTTATTTTTCATGACAGGGAAAGTGATCTAAAAAAACACTTAAAACAATCTAAAACCTTAAACTAGGCAAATCTTGCAAGTCTGATTCACAAGTAAGCCTGGGGCATCAAACATCTGGTCAGATCTTGTTTACTTATTCTTTAATCAAATACTACATTATGATTTTGCCAATTTTAGACTATTTACTGTATTTTCCGGACTATAAGTCGCACTTTTTTTCCTACTTTGGCTGGTCCTGCGACTTATAGTCAGGTGCGACTTATATATCAAAATATATATAATTTAACATGTTTTTACATGTTAATTCATACTGAAAACATTACCTACAGCCGCGAGAGGGCGCTCTAGGCTCGTGACAACTAGAACGCTCCTCCTAAAGACAACTGAGAAAGAAAAGAGATAACAAACTGCAGGTAGTAAAATATGCAGCTGAAAACGGTAATTGAACAGCAGAAAGAGAGTTTGAAATGAGGGAGAAACTTATGAGGGAGACTGGCGAAAAGGTGACTCTTACAGCAATGAAGAAAACAAAGAAAGCTAATCGGCTAATCGTGGGCTGAAAGCGAGATGGCCAGAGCTGGAGGAACGAGTCGGGAGGGGCTCGTTCACGGTGCAGTTACGTCTCCACGCCTTTTAATACCTCCTGCTCCACGCCCTGCTAGCTAGTTGTTCTGTGTGCTATTGTATAGTTCAATAACTGTTAATGTGTTACGTTAACATACCGGACACCTACCGTATTCAGCGTATTGTTCTGTGTGCTATTGTGTAGTTGAATAACTATTGTATTTATAATCTAAATAAATGCGACTTATAGTCCGGTGCGACTTATATATGTTTTTTTTCTCTTCATGACGCATTTTTTGACTGATGCGACTTATACTCCGGAGCGACTTATAGTCCGAAAAATACGGTAATGTAAGCAAACATCTTGTATGGCTGCATATATTTCGACTAAATCCAAAAGTTAACATTAAAAAATTGGGTTTGTTTGTTAAATGGAAAAAAAGGTTTGTATTATATTGGTACTATTAGTTGGTCAGTGTAATCACAAGGACGCCTTATGTGATGACACTGACGTTTGTTTGAGCTTTTGACAACGTCAGACAACTAGTGAAAAAGAAACACTGTTTGCTTTGCATCTTACATAGAGAAAAACAAGTATAAGATGTAGGGGATTTTTCTATATCACTGCCAATATATTGAGATTCAGTACCAATTTCAAAATAATACTTTTTTTTTTAATACCCTACTTTGTGGTATATAAGCATGTTATAACCATTTATTATTTTTTCATCTTTTTCGTTGGCAAACCAAAATAAACTATTAAGTTACAAAAGTTTCCTGACTTAGATAATATCTGATCAAAGAATAACTTAACAAGCCTAAGCATATGACCAGGCAGTCCATGTCTTAATCCTATCCCACATACTACTGGAAACACTCAACAAAACAACAGACAAGATTGTAGCTAACAATTATGGGCAAATATGTGAAAAACAGACAGTAAAAGTAACAAATAATTCTGTGGTCCTATAATATTTGTGATGCCGTGACCCAATTCTGTCTGTCTGTCGTCTTCAAAGCCAAACAATGAACGAGGAAGGGCAGCAATATTGCGGATGGGCTGCTAAATCTGGACAGAGGACTGGCTCTCTCACACAAGAAATGTTAAGTTGGGCCTTAAATTCCAGGGTATTTCACTAAGAAAATAATGTTCACATGCAAGGAAACTTTCCGCTCTTAAATGAGACTTGCACACTTGAGGTGCATAAATAGACAATGAAATGGACAATTAAAATGTATAGTCTAGCCCACAAAAACAGACATACATTCACGCAAAGGCCTGACAGAGACATGAAGAAACTGGTGCTCAGTTTGAATGTTTCATTTGACATAAACACAGTCTGTATATACATAAAATCTGAGCCAGCAGATTATATGAACCTCACGCAGAATTCCTCTGGACCAACCCCCATTCATTGCACTTATGGTTGCCTCAGTGACAAGCCACCATAACATAAGAAAGCACTAGCATCTGTCTACCATTCACCATTTCATTCACATTGCTCCATTTGGCAGAGTTTCCCATGTTTCAGGACCCAAGACCTCATGAAGAAGAGTGAAGATCATTCTGTGAGGTACCGTTATACCAAGAAGCTACCTTGTGTGTGTAGCATCACCAACCATCAATTACACAAAATGAACAAGAGAAAATGAGTGCAAAACATAATGACTGTAAATAGGAAAATTCCTCACTGCTGAAGTGTCCCCGAGCATGACACTGGAACCCTTACTCTAAAAAAGAAAAAATGGGAAGCTTTCAACAGTTGGTTTCAGACTTAAAATCCACTGAGAAAAATCACACAGCCAGCCTACAGAGAGCTGTCATCTGGTTTAGTATCTCCTCTGCTTGGAAATACGTTTTGCCGTCATAGAATCAAAAACTGAAACCAATAAGTCCAATGTGTCTGTGTTTGCAACGATAAGGGTCACAGGAATTTTCCAACCTCAATACATGGGTCACCTGCTGCAAAGAAAGTTTGGGAATCCCATCCTCGTGGAATGTCAGGATGCTCTAAATTGCATCGGCAGATTCTCAGTAAAGCCTGGTCTGCTCTCCAGCTGGATTGTGGAGTGAAAAAGGAGGGTGGGGGTGAGATGTGGCTGCTGCACAGCTGTCCATCTACACAGCCTCCATCTGGGTCGGAAACGGACCTCCACGAACTCCCTGATCCCAAGAATGTGCAACTTATGCTATGTGATGCAAGGCAGTCTTAGGAGAGGAAACTGAGGAAGTTCAGTGGCTGTTCCATCGCTGTCTGCCTGCTTATTATTCAATCCTCTTCCTAAAGGAGAATGACTTCACCGCAATTGCTAGATACCTCTTGCGGATTCCAAAGGACAGGGAGACTGTCCTGCTCGCTTATTACAGACTTCAGGAACACTGGGATTCAACAAGAGAGCGAGGCAAACCGCTAAACAACTGTACAAACACAGTTTGGTCCCCCAGTCTGGTGTGCATGATTACAGATGTCAGTGTGCTGTGAAATCTTGTGATAAAAGACTGATGATCTTAGTACACTCGGGACCATGTAGCATAACACTAACCAAATTCCAAGGATGACGGGTGTGTTATCGGACATGAATGCACACATACAGTACATACATGTGCAAAAAAATACACCACCACATGCACACACACCTACATAACACTCACACACTCCGCCATTCCCACAGTAGCCTCAGAGTTGGTGCTTCCATGTGGAATTGTAAGCTCAGGGATATTTTTTTGCTAAATAGATTCAGTTGCAGGACTCAGGCCCATCCAGTGCGTGCTTGTGTCTTTGTGTTTCTTTGTGTATCAATATATTTGCGTATAGGGGTATCATGATTCTCCAAATCCAAGATTCAATTTGACATTCAATATTAAAGTCACTATTTGATTTAATTTAGACTTTTTTATTTCAACAGGGACGGCAATGCCACAATAAGTGCCACTAGATTTTAGTGGCGCAATTGAATACACCATTAGTTTAACGACCTGAAGGCACCATGGAGTCCTATCGGAGCCCACATGCTTTACCTTGGTTGTTTGTTTACATAACTCACTCACGGGGAAGGCTAAATGTTGCCACACTGGTGACTTAAGGGATTTTTTGTTGTTCTTCTGTGATCTCCGACTCCGGCAGTGGTCATGGTGTCTGGAAAAGAGCAGCTGGAGGCTACCGGTAAGCTAATGTTACCCTGTGTCTTTAGCTGCATGCTCCCAGCTGGTAAGCTACACTGTGTCTGCCGTTGTTTTTTTCTTTTGACGTGCGCAAGTAGGCGTGGTAGAGTAGAGAAAAAATACTGGGGGAATCGCTGATCCTGCTTCTAATTTCGATAGTTGAAATAGTGACACCCCTATTTGCGTAGGCCTATGTGTTGTGTGCACATAAAGCAGATGCTAATCCAAATGAGAGTCACAAACAGACTGAAAACACTCCACACCCAAACACTAAATCACACCGTCACAGAAAAAAACTCAGTCATGGAGAGACTATTTTTACTAAAACAACAATTTCAAGATTTGAAGAAGCCGTTGTGTCAGAACAGGAGCAGATTTGTGGGTCAGAGAGGAGAGAATGCTTCTCTTTCAGGATGCTGGCAACTGCTGACTTCCTCCATGCTTAGCCTGTGACCATTGACATAGCGTGTGTCCCTCTTCATCACCTCCCACCAACTTGAGAGATTTCAGTCAACAGCTCTCTCTCTCTCTCTCTCTTTCACACACACACACACACCTTGAAAGATCAGAAAGTAAAAGGAAGTAGGAGGGAGCTGAAAGAGCACTGAAGAGGGTCGGTGAAAATATCCAGAGATGGATAGGGGTCACAGAAAGGGACAAACATGTTGGATTTAAAGAAGGGCAAAGGCCTTGAAAAAGACACTGGAGAAAAGCACTTAAGATGCTCAAGGAGAATGTCATTCCACCTTAAATTCCCATGGGCACATTTGTCAGTTTAAATTATGTGAGAGAGAAATGGAAGCACAAAAAAGTTAAAATATTTTAAGTGCAAAAAGTCATGGCAGAGACGTTTTTTGCCTCCAAACAAGGTGTACTTTGTCAGCACTGGGTGATGTTGGTGGCGCGACCTCTATTAAGCCCCCCTAATGCGTTTCATAAAGACTAATGTGAGTATTTTTAATAAACTAAAATAATAGTTTAAACAAACTATATCATAGTTTCACAAATATATAGGAAAATTGCTCACAGTCATTTGTTTTGGAAAACAGATCAGGGAATGTTTACCATTAAATTGATCTATCAAAAGATATTGTTTTGCCTTTTTTTTTTTAATGACTACATAAACGACTGATAAATTGATAGACTGATAAACAAACAAACTATATTACTTATAAATCCAATATCTTTTGGTTTTGAGTTCATAAAGACATTCAATAATTAATTCATTACGAGCAAATAATTACAGTACATAGAGCTGACATAAATAAACATCTGTACATTGGTACATCTGTGCTGAGTCTGTTTGTGTCTCCACCGTGCTGCCGGAAAGTCCTCTAGCCAGGAATCCAATCACAGCAGATTTAACAAAAGGTGTTTCTGCTCTTATTAATCTCACTATGTAAATAGCTAATTTACGTCTGGTATCTGGAGAGATCCACGGAAAGACTGAAAGAAGAGGGGGAAGCTGTGAAAGGAAGGTGCAGGGATGAGACTTAGCAGTGGAAGGCAGGAGGAAATTAAAAAAGAAATTGACGGAGCGATTAAAAAAAAAAAAAGACGGAAAAGAGTTAATGACACTGAGGTTCTGCTTCACACCACTGGCTGTTTCACGGCTCCTTGTTTTTCATCTCCTGCAGAGGATGGTCCTATTAGGCCGAGTTTATAGCCTCTCTGCCTCCTTCATCTCTGTCTCTTACACACACACACACACACACACACACACACACACACACACACACACACACACACACACACACACACACACACACACTGTGCATCACTGACCTACAAACACGGCAGCAGTAGTCATCAATTAAGGCTTTTTACAGACCTATATGTGTCGTTTAATGAGGGGAGGGGGGAGTGGAACGGGGCTAAAAACATGTGGCGTTGAGGGAGAGACTAATATGGATTTCAACACTGCCTGTACTTTAAGACTAAATACAATCTGTTATAAAGCAAAAACTTCAAACACCAAATGACATGAAAGACTGTCTGACACCTGATGGCAGCTCAGACACTGGGCTCTTTAAAAAACAGCAGAAAAACTCCTTTTTAGGTATTTCTGGTGAGCTGCCAAATTTTCTTAAATTGTTGAACCTCATGTTGCTTTATTTCTCCCCAATTTCAACTATTACTTGTTAAAAGGATTAGTTGGGTTTATCATAGATTGGGATTTATTTTCATAGCTTTGGCCAACATTTATATCCGTTATAATACATAACATTGTATTCACAAAGTAATAGCTGAGGGAACACGGCATCATGTTCGACGGGACAAGAAACACTTAGTCTTGCATTTTCAGACCACACTCCAGCGCCGTGTCAGTGCTGGAGTAGGGTCTGGCTACACCGTATATCTATTCTGGGATAGGGAGAAATTTCTCTAAACCAATCACAACCATCCAGGGAAGTGCTAAGCCCAATAGCGGAGATAGTGAGAAGGGAGGAACATCCAGTGTTAAGTTGTATCCCAGCAATGTACAACAGTTGAGCCAAACTAAGAGACATGTGTTCGGGTGATCAGTTAGGTCGTTAACATTCAAGCAATTTAACCAAATTATCTACGAATTTATTTTGAGTGAAAAGTAAAGTGAGCACACCAGAAATGTCACTGAAAACCCCTGACAAAAAATCCCCAAATTATCAGTTATTCAACATTGACATTTCTGTCATGAATGAGTCTGGGAGAGTTTATTCCTTTGCATTACAGTGCCACAAGCCTGAGGAGCTGCAGGTGTTTAGCTTTCACAGGTAGCTTTAAAAGGATATACAGTATTTATTTTAGAAATAGTTGAACCCGTGGCTGGTTAGCTCAGTTGGTAAAGCACATATATAGAGGCTTATTCCTCGACGCAGATTTGTGAAATTTTGGGGGGTCTCTAAAAATATTGACAATGTGTCATTTTGACGTTCAATTTCAGTTTTGTGTAATGTGATCATTGTGGATTATTATGTGTAAAACTGCAAAAATATCATTCATTCATGCATGCATGATGTTGATTTAAAGCTAATTCACTTCAATAAAGATAACTATACATGCTATTCTTGTTATGAGCATCAAGGCGTGGCGGTGCTGCGGTGCAAATTCAACTCATGTTTAGTAGGCTACATGTTAACTCAAAGATTCGCAGAAAAAAATATAAATGTTGGAGGCCATTAATTGGCGCGCAAAGTCCTTGAAATCCATTCTGCAGTAAGCATCATATAGCCATGGCAAAAAGAAAACAAGGAAGTTTAATTAATTTTGGTTTTACTAAGAAATTGTGTAGCGATGACGTTAATAGCACGACCAATTCATCTGCTGCAAGCCCTGTTAGCACACCTCCCACCAGGGTGACAACGCAAGAAGAAGCTGAAGAAATAATGTCCTCTCTGGCTGAAGATGATCCTAACCCCTCTTGCTCCTCTCTTTCCCGTTAAATTGGAACAGCCAGCAGTGGAGAGACTGGAAGAGCCGATATACATGGCTGTTTGTTAAGGATGGAAGCTTGGGGTGCGTTGCTAAGGTCTAATTGAACAGAGGAATTATGGTATTCTTCGGTATCCTAGAGTAACTTTAACCGGTGTTCATGTGAAGTCTCAAAGACAGCCTGATGCTTTGTTTATAGACTATTTGTGGCTGGCTGTTTGCTATTTAACCTATCTATTCTTGTCGATAAAATATAATAGGGTAAGTCATTGTAAGTTGCAAGCGCACGACCCCCCTCGAAAACTGGAAATGCCCAAAATAAAAAATATAGTTTAACCCAACTTATTTGCCCATTTCATCAGTCCAGTCCCAGTCCCATGTTGATGTTTTGTCTTTTATTTACATAACATCATTTTAGAATATAACATTATGCATTACGGGTCATAAATCACTTTTCAGTTATGTACCATATAAATATTCTTAATTACTGATCTTATTAGTGGTGATGTTCCCCCCCTCACTCTGTCTCTCTCTGTCTGGCACTGAGCCAGTCTGATCTTTGCCCAGTCACTGAAAGCTCTCCATCCACAAAAGATGCATGCCTGCGGGGTAAGGAATCGCCCTCCCTCTCTTTCTCTCTTTCCACTCTCTGCTCACCAAAGAAAAACACAAGCTTCCATCCAATCAGTTTAAACAATTAATGGGGGTTGTGGGAGTCGGGGTGGTGGTGGTACTTGACGCCCAAACACCCTCCTCCGTCTGTCCTCAGGAAGTCCCAAGCATTTGCCCCCTGCTCATAACTAAACTAAAACTGGGCCAAAATTCATGTTGAGCAACTCAAGCTTTTATTTTTGCCACAAAAACATTAAGAAACAAGGACTTGGACTGACACAGCACAGACAAGTACAGAAGCAGACAGTCTGCTGTGGTTATTGATGCTGTGGGGATTAGGATTTGTGCAGTTGGAGGAAATAGAGAGTCTTTATACGCATGTTTATGTAACATGTTGGATGAGTTGGCCAAATGTGCCTCCTCTCTGGTAGAAATGTATTTACTTTTGAAAACATTGAAGTGCAAATTACAATGACTGAGCAAACAGAAGGCCAGTGTCAAGTATTAGGCTGCTTTCATCCGTCTGCTGGCAGTGGTGCTAATGACATTTTGGTAAATAACAAGGTATCTTGAAAACTACTGGCTGGAGTCCATGACATCTGCTGTAAATATTCATAGTCCCCAGATGTTGAATCTTAATGTTTTTGACCTCCTGAGCCTCCTCCAGTGCCATCATCAGGCCACAATGCTTTCACAACATTGTGGACAGTTTGCCAGCTGAGCATAATAAATCCTTTTAGTGATTCTTTTGGCCTCTCATCCTGCAGCACCATCAGGAGAAACGTTTTGAGCATCAAAACTGGTAAGAATAGCAAAAACATTATTACATTGGTAAATTAAAGACCAACAGGCTAAAGTTTACAATATTCAATACACCCCCAATTAAAACTCTAGCTTTGTAATATCGTCTTGCCACATTGCTCTTTATGTAAGCCCTTTAATGAATTCTTTTCATGAAATACCTATTCTGATGTACTATTGTTAATTATTTTTACAACTAAAAAGTAGGGCTCGGCAAGTCAATGCGTTATCGCGTTAACTCATTAATTAATTAACTTAATTAATTTTTTTTTGTCTTTTATTATTGTAAAAGTCTGTTGCTCACAGGCTTTTATTTTGTAAAAGTCTGTGCTGACTGCTGCCGCGCTTACAGGAACCGGAAAAGAAAATATTTGGCGGATAAACAAACCAAAAAACATGGAGAAGGGTACAGAACTTTTACATGGCCATTTTCATTTTAAAGTTCTTCCAGACGGCGCAGTCGACAGAACCAAAGTTATTTGTAACCACTGAAAAGTTGAATTTTCTCATCACCGGAGTACTTCCAGTCTGAAATATAACCTAAATGCAATACACACAGTTGATACCAGCAAATCATTCAACGTAGTTGTCGCCAGACTACGTTAGATGCAGCGTGTGGGAGAAGTATAGATAAACAAAGGCAAGAGAAGCTAACAAATGCCACAGCGAAATGGATAGCTACAGACTGCAGGCCCATTAGTGTTGTGGAGGACATTGGTCTGAGAAACATTCTGAGAATCGCAACAAATGACGGCAGGTATGAGATTTTACAAGACGCACCATCACAAGAAGAACACACGAGTTGTATGAAAAGGAGAGGACCACAAAAGCGACACCTTTACAACGTGTTACTCTCACTGGAGACTACTGGACATCACTCGGTAACCATGATTACCTCGGAGTTACAGTGCATTATATTGATAAACAGTGGGCGCTGCATTCACATGCTCTGACTGTAATGAAGCTCAGTGCAAATTCTTTCAGGAAGACGTCATTAACCCAATCACTACTCTTTCTTCTTAAATCAAATCAGCTGTGTAGAAGTGACGCTTTCAGTTAAACCAATCAGACTTGGCCACGAAATTCAAGGGCCAATCACAGCCTTACAACTCTGCTTTAAATTTGTTCTCTGCCTGTGCTGTCAGCTGTCGTTTCAGGCAAAGCGCTCGACCCTCCACCTCCCCTGCCATCTCCCGGCTGACCGATCCGTTGCCTCTTCGGTCTGGTCGCCGGTCTCCTTCTCCGCTGCCACCAGTGTCTAGGCTCCATCGGGGGTTATGTTCCTGTTCTCTACCCCTTTAAAAATATATTAATTCGATGGAGTCTAATCTCCAAAAGACTTTGTACATTTTATATTACAGTTGTACAATAAATATTTTTGCATCTCTGCAAACAAAGTCTCTCCTGATTGAAATGAAAACAGAGGAGAGACATTATGCTGAAACGTTTGTGCTTCACCTCACTAACAGGGACATTTGGTACTGAACATAGACTGGCTATGCTACTCCATGATAAAAGAAAAAAAAAGGTCTGCTGTTATCTCAGAAATTGCCTGTTTTAATGTTATGATTGTGGCTCAGGATTTTGTGGGCAGTTTTATTTTATATATAACAAACAGGATAACAATGCCCTGGCAGTGGCAATAAGCTTTCATTTTGTATTTGCTTTGATTACATTGTTTAAGTTGAGATTTACACAAAATATTTTATTTAACTGCTACTGTATAAACAAAATGCTGATGTTAAGTGTTTGCAGAACAAATGTTATGGCACTTTTGTTCATATGGCAGAATATTTTAAATAAAATTGCGCTATACACTACTTTTGAATTCATTATTGGATTTTGCGTATAACAATGTGATTAATCAGGGAAATCATGCGATTAATTGCAATTAAAACTTTTAATCGTTGCCCAGCCCTAGTAAAAAGTAAAAAAATTAAAAAGCCTAGTGACCATGTACTCATCAACTTGGGGACAGAACCTGAAGACTAGCTGTAGCTGTACAAAGACTGGACAAACCATGCATAATGATTGTTTCCAACAACATTTAGTCTTCTGCAGCCAGAAAGGACCTCATATTGAATGACACAAATCTAAAGCAAGTGTGCAACAGAAAGCACTTTGATTTAGTAAGATGTACCAATGATTTAAAAGCTCAATGTTGTCATCTTTTAGGACTACAGTATACAGTATGTAGTGTCCGTACTCTTTCAGGTGATATAAACAGGCCTGGTTCAGCACTACTGCCAGGCATCTATTATGTGTCAGATCCTAGAATGTGATATATTTCAATGGGTCAGAGGTGTGTGCATGCGAAGCACAACACAAAACGTGTTGATCCCTGCATAGTGTATACTTGTGTGTAAGCGAGTGTTAGCGTGACAGTGCATAAGATAGTGATAACCACCAAAAAAAAAAAAAAAAAACTTTATCACTGGAGACCTCTGCAAGGGGGCGGGGGGTGAGGCCAGAGAGTGAAAGGAGAGAAGAATATAAATAATGATTGCAACATTCCTCCCATTTCAACACTTTTCATAGTCCTCCTTAACATTTACTGTAACAAATTCCATCTCTCTTGTTGTCATTTGAATTCTTCTGTTCAATTTATGTCCACCTCGAGACTTCCTCTCCCGGGATCTCTCAGTCATTCACATCGAGACCACAAATATTTACAGTGCAGAAGCAGTGAATGCCGCCTCCTTGCAACAGACACAAGGAAACAGAAAGTACATCCGCACAGAGACGGATGTGTTATATGTTCAGGGTCGAGTTAAAGCTCACTGCTGCCACGCGTCTCCTCTTGAGATCAAGAGGCTTTAATCGACTAAATATTGTAAACATTAAGAAATTCTTCTAGTATGAACTGTGAGGAGGGTGTGTTTTGACACACACACACACACACACACACACACACACACACACACACACACACACACACACACACACACACACAATTCCAGTCAACAGCTCATATCTTGGGTAAGTCAAAGACATACAAGACAGACAACAAAATATTGTGAATATTTCAGTGGAACAGACTCAGACTTAAATGTAAATAAATTAGGTTATTAACTATTACTGGCATACAGAGAAAATGAACAATGATGGACAAAATAATGAAAATAAAAGTTAATTCTTGATCTTGGAGATAGTACTAACCTACACACAGAAAATGTGCACTTACTAGCTTTTTCTTGAGCTTTCAGTGTTTTGAGTTTGCTCAGTCAGTTGTCATAGAAATGGCTCAATTGTCATGATACCACACTTCCATACTAGCATGCTTTTTAGCAGGCTAAAACAGTATGTGAGATTTTTTTAGCATGTCTGAAACCTTTGTATGAAACAAATAGTACGTGAATTGCATACTATGTCCAGTAAAATATTACAGTATGCAAACAATGGACACTACGTTGGCATAAATACCCCACAATGCAATGCGGCACACATGGTTCATAACAGATAAGCAGACAGCGACCATAGCCACCAGTGATACAATGCAGTTGGAGGTTGTGGAAAAAGCTAGTAAGTGGACTTTAAGATTTTTTTGACAAACAAAATATTGCTTAACATTTTAAAGAATAGCCACAGAAAGATTTAAGGGCAAAATTAGCATTTATATTACTATTAACCTGAATAAACAGCTGTATCCTAGATGATAATAACATATAGTAGATTACATTTCTCAATATAGAATCAAATAAATCTATAAATCTAAGTCTATTCACTGGTTAGACCCAATTCATTAAAATGAAACTGCAATATAATAGAAGGTTAGGGTCTAAATCAGACTGCAAAAACTTTCTCCAAATCTTTTTCCTGTTGTCTCACTTGCCATGCTTTATCTTTATTTTTTCTTTCCTTTATTCCTTTAATGCTTTCTTCTGCTCTCTCTCCCCCATTCATCCCCAGCAGAGCCGTCTAGAACAAAGCCTGTGCTGACACCACATTAACACAGTCCAGACCTCCTGTCATTCACTCAGGCTACAGAAGAGGCTGATAAGCCAGAATGTGTGACAGGAGGGAAACATGTTGCCCCCATGCACCCCCACGTCTCTCACTCCATTTACCTACTTCCCCATTCCCATGGCGATCCTCCGTGACGCGGATATTGTGAGCTTGAGATTGGAATTTCAAAAGATGTCCTGTATGGCCTGTCAGAGTAAACCAAAAAGTGCAGGAAACGGGTTCATCATCCGTTTCTATCTGCTGGGATTCCAGTCGTGTTTTGTGGAAGAGGCTGTTTCACTTGGCTGTCGACAGATTCATAAACAACACTGCTGTGCGCTGTAGGGATTTGGATAGTGTTTCCAACAGAGCCCTTCAGCCAATGATAATAATAATCAACTGACAGGCCTAAGGTTCGGCCATATTATTTTCAGATGTGTCAAAGACTGCTAAATGTAAAACAAAGTCCAAAAAGAATAAAACCTCTTCAAACTTTTAGTCTAGACAACGAGACCACCTTAAGCCACACACCGACCATCAAGTTTATGCAAGCCACAGCAACTTCTAACTCTGGCAGTGTATGGCTGCGTCTGTCTGTCACTCAAGAGCCCTGGCATTGCTGACGCAGACGGTGTACCCATAATTCACCAAACACCTTCATTTCAGCCAAGCCCATTGAGGATAAGCAAAAGAATATTAAAGAGAGAGTTTGTTGCGTTGTATGTTTCATGGTTTCCAACTGCTCTCACCACAAATCTAATTGGTTTTGGAGCCACTACTACTTCAAAAGAGCCTCATAAGTTATTAGAAAATAAAGCCTTCAATAAATGTAGTGTTCAGTAACATATATGAGGGTATTTCACACCACTTAACAAAACCAAAACTGAGATGAACAAGGCTAACGGTGTCTTAGACTGCCAACTTATCCACAACAGCAACTTCAGTGACACATGTTCCAGCACACTGCGGGTACATGTCAGCTCTATAGCATGAGGATGACGACTCCTAGACAATCAAGTGTCCACCACAAAAGAGCCAACTCCTCTCCCATGAGACATTGTTATATGAGTGAGTGAGAGACAGACGGAGGAAGCCGTCCTCAGTTGCGGTTGCAGCGCCTCGCTGTGTCCTTCCTTCCTCGAGCCAGCTGAGCCAACTCTGCATTCTGCTCTCTGCTATTAATTAAACCATTAAAACAGATTAATAAGCAGAGTGGGGCTCCAGTCTCGACAACATCTGATGAGAATTAGGGAGAAGTGCTTTTTGGCATGATGACCCCAATGCCCTTTCCTTTAGCTCTCACTTTGCTCTCACTTCTTTTCTCTCTGCAACTCTTAAACTCTGATCAGTATTACTTAAAGTTGTCTGTCGCTCAAATGGCCTTTTGCCCTCCTTCTCTGCCGGTTATCTTATTCTAGATTGAAAACATGTGGGTACAGAGAGGAAGACCTAGAGGGCAAATACAACCAGGATTACGGCCCATTGTTTCCTATTATTAGAGCAGATTGCTGTCCATATTTCTGTGACTGTTTCCTCTACGAAGCGCACTCTGCACTGATTTTTGTCTTAGTCCCTCGTTCCCTTCCACCTGCCTCCCCTGCCCGAAGGGTGAGCACTGAGGTTTAAAACAGCAGTTACTTAAACACAGACACACACACCAGCCAGTGCATCTGCAAGTCGTTCTGCTCTCCAACAATCACACAGACTGCTATGTTTCTCTGTGACTTTCGTGATTACATATTCAGTAAAAACAATGTATCAACCCTTAACCTTACACTTTAATGACTGGGACCACCTGCATGAAATTGCAACATTATGCTGTGTAACTTGGAGATTTAACAGACCAGAGAATGGACATTTAGAAAACAAATGAATGTGTCATTACACAGGCTGCTGGCAAGCACTTTACATTTGACTGTCTGCAGTGTTGAATTGATTTTAAGCAACACACTCAAACAAAACAAAATGAATGCATGGCAAAGTTTTTCAATTCCGCAGTGGGAGCTTTCAATAGAATTAGAGGCTGAATGTGAGGCTTTCCCCTCAGAAAGAAGAGTCACTGTCTCCCCACTTCCACTCAACAAAGACATTTCTGTCTGTGGATCATTAAAGATGAATCTCTTCTCACCTCATTATCTAATTTATTTTAGCTTATTTCTATTATTTTATCTATTATTTTATAGTAGTTAACCCAACCAACTGATGGAGAGAAAACAAGAAATGTCCCTGAATTTTAATCAATGTTTTGTGGAGTTCATTAAATCATGTGAAATTAACATATTTTTAGACTCTAAAAGAGGTTAGAGGGAAGCTCTGAGGAAGATAGTAGGAAAGTTAAATGTTTGTGTTGAAGAGAAATTAAAAGATAAAGAAAAAAGAAAGCCCGCCCACATGTCAGATATTTAAATTTTTCTTGACAAAAACATCTATCATTCTTAATTGTCATCTGTACATTTTACATTACTACAATTTTTTTCGGGACCCAGGGAATGATTCCATGGGCCCTATCTTGCACCCAGCGCAATTGCCTTTGTACACCAACGCATGTATCATTCTTATTTTGCACCCGACGCACAGCGGACTTTTCCCTCCACAGACTCACGTTGGTAAATTAGGGAATGAACTTGCGCTCCCGGGGGCAGTTCAGCAAAAAGAGGAGGCGTGTTCAGGCGCAAATGTTCCCTGATGCTATTTTGCAGTTTCAGAAAATAATTCCGCCACAGACCAGGAAAAAACCTGGTCTAAAGTCAGGGGCGCGTTATTCAGATGCTATTTTAGGGGCGCATGCTTGGCCGTAATGTAGAGTTTGCACACCGCACATGCGCTTTGCTTCTCTCATCTCACGGACACAGCAATTCCCATTTTTGCAAACCATACATAAATACAAGGGAAAATATGACCCTGTTTTACACAACATTTCCATGAATCATGGATGTGTTGATGACATAATTGAGGAAATATTAGAGGACTTAAGGAGATGTGATGTTGAACTGCATGTGCCGATGCCACTTAACCCAAATGCCCCAGCAGCAGCACGGGAGAGGAGAGACAGAAGAGCTGCATTTTGTGTAGTAAGGTAATCCCGGTCTAATGTTAGACTACATTGCAAAATTATCACCATGCATTCAGTGAGCCCAAAACGTCGGAAAGTATGTTTTTGTGACATTTCTTTATTTACATTTTGTCAAAAAGAAAAATCAAAAGCAAACGTCGGTCTCCTCGGCTGTGAACCGCTCCTGACGTGCGCCCATGGATGTATTAAGAGCGTGCGCCTAGCAAATCCGCCATTATAATAGCAATCAGCCATGGAACAAGTGCGCCTGCTTTTAAAGGGAATGTGAGATAACGCTCTGATTGGTTTATTGCACGTTACGCCCAAACCACACCTATGAGTAATGTAGCTACTTCAGACCAACCCATTTTAGATTTGCGTCGGGCGCAAGAGTCATTCATCCCAAGATCCGCCCACAAAGCTACTTGCGTTTGGCGTTTGATACTTGCGTTTCAGATCATTAAAATACGGCCCCATATGTGTTTACACCACATTAATATATGCATGAACATGCCTGCCTTTGCATCTAAGATTTACTGTTTATGGTCTCTCTCACACACACACACACACACACACACACACACACACACACACACACACACACACACACACACACACACACACACACACACACACATTGGCTGAAGATCTTATCTGTGACGTTTGTGTAACCACAAAATAATAAGTCCTAGAGCCACAACATTATAAATAACCAGTAGTAAGGAACAACAGGGTAAACCCAGAGCACTCCGGCAACAGATGAAACAGATGATTTAGTTCTTTAAATAGATACGTATGAAACAGAAGTGGGAGGCAAAGCAATAAAAGCCACAGAAAAAAGGCAGTATAAATGGATGTATAAGATGAAGAGGAAATTGAAGGTGGAGGAGAGAGAAAACACACAAAGACATCACAGTCTCAGTCCTCCACCTCTACGGCACATTACTGGGTTTGTAAACAGCTTACACTGTGATAAGTGGACAGTCTGCTTATTTAACTTTCACCCAGAGTGAGCTCCTCCTGATTTGGAGGAGACGCTGACAGGTAAAGGAGACAAGGACAAGAGGAAGAGAAACTATAAGAACAAACATGATGTTTTAGTGCTGCAAACTCTGAGCAAAAACAAAGTCAGTCAGGTTGTGGAAAGTGGTACGAAACAAACCTTTTACTGGGTTGGTTTTCTGCTTATTTAAACACTGTTATAGCTTTGCAGGGGCTGAGGGCCACTGCTCAGGCAAAATACTTCCGTCAAAAGGAGTTTTCGGACTTTTACTACTGATGAGGACAAGGGTAGCAACTCACTTTGATGCTTCCACACAAAAAGTTGTGAAAGATAATTATCAGTTCAAGATCCTATGTTTCATTTTACACAAAGTAGAACACATGTTTACCCATATGCCTCTCTAAACATAGACACTAGCTGCTTAGATTATAGACATTTTGGGCTGATCTACGTCTTACTTGTTCCACCTGACATGTCTTAAGGGTAAACTTCTCCAAGGTCTTATTAGGTATCAGTATTTGGCACAGAATATTGTACGAGCGATTTACAGATAAAACCTCTCCTCAAATGCTGGCAAACTCATGAGGCCTTCCAGGTAATTGCAAACCATTACATCACTGCTCTCTACTAATAAAAGATACATTGACAAAAAAAAGTGAGGAAACAAGTTACTGTGAGAGTTTGCTGACACAACTGAAATAGAGGCGATGCTGGTGAAATGCCACAAGATCCTGGCATACATCTGTCCTACCTGTGCACTCGTGCTGAAGACCCTTGCCGTAGTATCCCTTCTCACAGATGCAGTCATACTGTCCAGTGTGCGTGCCGCATTTACAGCTGGCCATCAGGTCGCAGCAATCCCTGCCTGCTTCACAGAGAGAAGAGCAGCGCGACAGATCTTCCTGGATGTAGCTGCCCGTGGGGAGGTCTGAGGGTGGGAAACGGACACAGAGAAGCACAGGGTGCAGTAGGATCAGATTTCACTACCTGGAAATCAGACAGTTTCACTAAAGTAGTCAGTTGTTACAGTAAGGGGTCACCTACTTGCAAGGTGCATGAATGAGGGAAAGCAGTCTTAAAGGGCATCTAAACTATGTATTATTACAGTATATTGGTAGCCTCCGTATGGTATGCCATTAAGACTGGCAACAGGTAGGCTTTCCAGACTTCTGACATCCTTTCCTCAAGAAAGGAGAGTAGACACCTTCACCACATAAATGCATAAATACAAAATCTACAGTGCCTGCAGGCCACGCATGTATTATTGACTAAAAGCAAACACACTTTTTTCCAGTATAGAAATTAAGTAGTCACCAACAAAAGCCCATAAATCATTTTGCAAAAGAAGGAATTGAGACTGAGGCCAAAACTGGCTTTGATGCTGGGCTACAAGGAAACTTAAATTTCATTTTGATAAGTCAATTGGCACCTCTTTACAGTATTTCCCTCTTATTGAGAGAGCAGGAAGACAGAGAGGTCTCTGGTGTAATTTCTGCGATTTGATGCATGGCCAGTGAGAGTGGCTCAACATGTGGCTCTACGTTTAAAAACCTGAGTGTGTGCTTTGAGGCTGCTGTCAGCAGAGGCATTGGGCAGACTTCAAGACAGACGGACCGGAGGCTGAGCTGATAGTGCGGTGTGTGTTGGCTTTCATTCTCAAGGCCTTATCCTTGTGCTGTCTCACTGATCTTTACTACTGCACCTACTGTCTGGGATTTCAGAAGCTGTGTGTGAGAGTGCACATATACAGTCTGCAAGTGGATGTGTAGGATTTATAGCTTTCTACACACTCAGAGCTGTACTCAGCTGTGATATTTATGGTGTTATTTAAAGTTTTAAAGCCATGACTGAAACCCTCTTTTCACCAAAGTGTGGGAAGTTCCCCTCAAGTGTGGGAAAAGGGCCTCACTCTGTTCAATCTGTATGGAAGTGAAGCCTTGAAGGCTGTTGGCAGTACATAAGAGACCATGTGAAATGTACGTTGTCAGATTCCATTTGAAATATTATCTGCTTCCTTTTATGTAAACTTTAGGGTCAAATCCTTAATTTAAGAAATATTGCTGAAGGTCAAATGGTGATAATGGGAGCACTGAGGCTTTAAAGACACAAAGAGCTCTGCGGTAGCTTCAACTTCAATTTACCAAAACACAGGGTTTGATGTATCTCTCTTGTGCAGCAAAAATGGGTGGGGAACTATTTAAGGCTGTGAAGTGAGATTGCAGATGTTTCTTTTAAAGGTCCCATATTATGCTAATTTTCAGGTTCATGTTTGTATTTTGGGCTTCTACTAGTCTATATCCTTGACGTTCCACTTCCGGGATTTCTCTGTTGCCAATGGAAATTTCGCCGGATTTCACTCATTTAGGCCGGATATCCGTTGCCTTGGGCTTCCTTTGTGTTGGCATTTTAAACTCCGGTCGATTTATGAGGACTATGGTTAACCTCTTCTCAGATCTCTGCAGGGTAAATTCAGACAGCTAGCTAGACTATCTGTCCAATCTGAGTTTTCTGTTGCACGACACCAAACAACTTTTGAATGTACACGTTCCACCAAAACAAGTTCCTTCCCGAGGCTATTTCGCAGCGGCACCGTGGCTTTTCCCGTTGCCTAGCACCGCCCATGACGATTATGATTGGTTTAAAGAAATGCCAATAAACCAGAGCACATTTTTCTCCCATCCCGGAATGCTGTGTGGACTAGCCAGACCCTCCTCTGCAGCGTCGCGGTGGAGGAAGGTCTGGCAAAGCGAGACTAGGCTTCTACTAAAACATGTTTACATGCTTTAATGTTCAAAAACCACATTGTTTTTCTCATGCTGTCTGTCTGAATGTACCTGTGTTCCCGCTCTGTCAGGAACGCTCCATTTTAGAGATTGTCTCTTTAAGCCCCCCTCCTGAAAAAGCCCGGTCTGATCTGATTAGTCAACGCTTCCGAGTCTTCCGCATCTGTGCTTTACAATATGGGACCTTTAGTAAAGGTAACATCACCTCCAGAGAAACTGTGATTCTGTCTTTGAGATATCTTTAAAAAAAGCTCTACTATAACAAAGAAATAGCACAACAAATCATCTTAAGTTATCCTCATCTGTTTTTCATACCTTCATGCAGTGCACGACGAGCCAGGGCCTCAAACTCTGCAAAGTTGTGCACTAGGTAGCAGTGCTGGTCCTTTGGGTGCGAGGCCATGTCGTGAAGCTCCTTGATGTTACCCTGCCAGATGCCCAAGGTGAAGATCTCAACACTCCGTTCCCTCAGAGCTGCCGCCACCGGCCGAGGGTCCCCGCCGTTGGAGTAGCCATCAGTAATCAGGAAAATGACCTTGGTGGCGTTAGCACGGGAGTGACGGAGAATTTGCTGTTAGAAAAGAAAACAAAGTCATTAAGTGAAGGATTTATTAATAATAAATACAATCTGATTCATACCACGTTTGCCTCACGTTGGTTAAACTTTAAGAGGAATGTAGACGTTGCACTTTCAAAGAACCAGAAATATTAAGTTGACAAGCAAAAACAAAATTGTGTCCTAGTTAGTGTAGTCATGCTCTTGCTGTTTTGCCACGGTTGACCATTCAAATACACACATCCTGCCTGCCAGCACACTACCAACATAGCTCCAGCTTTAGTGACATGACTAAACTGAATAACGTCACACACAACCACTAAAAACAGCCCTCAATTCTAGGGTTCTTCAAAACCCTACATCAGCAAGACACAGGCAACGAGGGCACAATGGGGAGGAGGGACAGAAAAGAAGGAGAAAGCTCTACAATTGTAATTATTTCTCATACAGACTATGCAGCTGCTTGCCAGTGGTCTAAAACCACCAGAGAACACTGGGCAACACAGACCGGGCTGCTGTGTCCGCCCCAGACACCGGCTACAGTTCCCAAACTAACTTTAGCCACTGTTTACAATCCACCACATACAATTAGACAGAACATTAAAGTGTAAAACAACAACAGGACCATCTGCTAGCTTTGCTGTGGAGGCCAAGCTGACAATGTCTAGGTATGTTGTACAGTAAGGGTGTGCCAAATGAGGTTAAGAGGTCATGTGGATAAAACCTGGTGAACAAAGGATGAAGAGAAAAAGAAGTTGGAGCAACGAGGTACAGAGAAAATAAAAGCAATTGAAGAAGCAGGAGCCAAGATGAAGTCAGAAGAACAGATATCTGCTTACTTAATGCAAGCTAAAAAGGTCAGGAGTATATCATAAAGAATTGTAGAATGAGAGGGAAACAAAGGATGTGTGTAGGAGGAGGTGGATGATATTTCTGTATTCTGAGTCCAAACAGGACGAAATAGCTACATGTGACAGACTGTAAAATAAGAGGTAAAGCGAGAGGAGACACGCAAGGGTGTGACCATGGAGGGAAACAGAGCAGGAGAGAAAGCTCTGGTCTTTATTGTCTAATTGGCTAAACTTCAAGCAGCTCTGGCAGGAGTGGCGTAATTACAGAGCCTGTGAAGCGAGGGAGTAAAAGGAGGATGGAGAAAGAATAGAAGAGAGGGTTTCTCTGATCCTCAAAGCTCCAGGCTGCCTGCTGCTCCGGTTCCCAGCCCCAGGAGGTTTGCTACGGCCGCTCCCAGCTGTCAGTGCACACCATCGGGCTGCCGCATTAAGGAGCAAGGAGCCTCTGTGGCTCCTGCCAACTGTCAGCACAGTGATATTTGTGTCCATGTGTTAACAGGTCTTTTTATGCCAGAACAGAATAACAGCGAATAAATTGATGTGTGCACACTTGCAGGTATGCCTAGCTGTATCCTTTTTTGTATTAATATTGCACGTGTAAGTGTTTCAGGGTGTTTTTAGGTCTTTTATTAGGCGTCAGCTTAAAGTGCTCTTAGGCCACAGCGGTTTCTGCCTTAGCCATGAGTCAGTGGCTGGTGTTAGCGACTGCGGAGATGCTACCAAACGGAGCATACGCATGCATACCCACTAATAACACCCTCCCGATTTGCCTCTGCATACTTTAGGTCAGAGTATTAACATAAAGGCAACCACAGGAGCCAGTGTGTGGGAAGGGGCTGCCATGTAGTGTAACTCTCTGCATGCACCTTATTGTTCAAGGCATACGGTACACAAAGCAAAACAATTGTGATACAGACAATCACACAGGCTGCTTACGATGACAACAGGAACACTTTGTTTGTGTGTACATGTGTACAATAAGTGAAGAAAAGAAACTTCTGACTGGATGATAATGAAATATCAAAATTCCACCCCTTTTTGATTAGGACAACATATTTCCTCTCATCATTACGGCACCCTGTAATAACAAAGGGATAAAGAAAGAGATTAAAGAAAAAGTGGAATTTCAGCTTCAAAAGGTTAACTTGTCAGACTAAGCCAACATGCTGAAAAAATAATGGCAAGGCAAGTCTCTTATTATCTCGCATAAATTCTTAAAATGTTAATCTTCCTTAAAGCAAGTAAAAATATGCATAAAACAATGAGTGAGAGCATTTTGATTTTAGTCCCAACTATGTCATCTTGCACCAGCAGTATTATTATTCCTGAAAACCCTTGAACTTAACTTGAAAGACGTTGATATGCATTCCATTCTGATCTGATGTTAAGACTTGAGATGATCTAAATAAATAGCATGGGTCATATGCAGTGAAAAGAAATGAATGAAGTGTCACTTTACTTTTTTTAAGCTACTCATCTCATTCTGTATGTGCATCTTAGAACACCTTGAACAGCTGTCAGCTTGAGGCTTCTCTATGCTGTACATCCCATGCATTTTCTTCAATTACACACTTGGCAGCCAGCCGTTTCAATTCCAGCGTAGGTCCAAAGACGAGACAATAAGCCGGCAGCAATGGGAGAGTTTAACTGTGTCTGGTTTGGAGCCGTTGATATCTGTCAAAGCAGCGGGGATAGCGCAGGGACCAACAGGCCTGGACGGATTAGTGGTAAGAGCAGCGAATCTATCTCCGGTCCAATACGCCTCGAACTTTGGCAAAAAGCAAGAGAGGTAGAGGTGATTGTCTATATGTAAAGCTGGTGACAGTTTCATTTCATACAGTAGAATCATATTCACACAGTTAACTATACACACACAGCAATATACAGTAGTCCAACACGCTGTTTTGTTACAGTGCCATTGGTTGGGGCTTGATAGTAAAATTTCATCAGAATCAAGTATTGAATATTATTATGGGGTTCAAATCCTTTCAAAACCCCTATTTAATCTACAGTAGTTAGGTTTAATTTCCATTAACAAAATAACAACTATGAATGCTGTTGGGAGAAGCAAAAACTTTTAAGGTTGACATTCAAAGTATTAATACTCAACTTTTGTCTGGTTGTTTTTACAAAATTGACCTGGCTATTAAAACAAGCTATATCCGTGATACCTTTCTCATACTTATTTTCCAATCTAAAGATGAACCAACCATATAAATAAACCATATAAATAAAACCATCAGTCCACTAATCAAAAGCTGGAATCTGGATCCTTATTCTGACGGACTCTCCATCTCCAAACAGATGCTCGTATGATTAGAACTTCAAAAGCAGCCACCTCATTGCATTTGGCAGAAGAGACTTGGAAACCTTTCCACACCTTGAGGGGCTAACGGTGGTGCCAAGGTACCCCAGCTGTTAATCAAAGGCTTATATATGCATGGCAGCTATTCTGAATGGTAAATTAAGGACCCCCCCCCCCCCATCTCCACTGCCCTCCTGTGACTTTGATCAGAGTCTGAACAGACCTGGCTCCGAGCAAAGGTGGGTAATGATTTGCTTCTTTCTCCATTTGCAACAGCGGGTACCCCATTGAACAAAGCAGTAAAAAATAGATGGAAAGACATAAAAAGTCAACATTAGGATATGAGTAAAATGTATAAATATATACTTTTTAAAGTTTAGTTCACTATTTAAACACACTGGAAGAACTGTACACCTGCAATACATTATCTCATATTTTATTTACAGGGACGTATGGATAAACGATCAATGAAATTAACGGTTTGCTGAGGTGCACAGTATGTACTATATGAAAACAGAAACGAGAACACTTAGTATAGTAGTACAGTATTAATAATAATAATACAACAGCACAAAACGTCTTTAAAGGTCGCATGACATGGAGCTCTTTGGATGCTTTTATATAGACCTTAATGGTCCCCTAATACTGTATCTGAAGTTTATTAACCGAAATTCAGCCTTGGTGCAGAATTACAACCACTAGAGGCAGTCCCACAATGAGCTTTCCTTAGTATGTGCCATTTCTGTGTCTGTAGCTATTGAGGAGGAGAGAGGGAGGGGAGGGGGTTGAGGGTGGTGGCCTTGACCAACTGCCACTTTGCTCGTTTGAAAGCCATGATGTCTCTCTCTCATGGGTGGGCCCTCATAAGGAGCAAGATTCCAGATCGGCCCATCTGAGCTTTCATTTTCTCAAAGGCAGAGCAGGATACCCAGGGCTTGGTTTACACCTATCACCATTTCTAGCCACTGGGGGACCATAGACAGGCTGGGGGAACGCATATTAATGTTAAAAAACCTCATAAAGTGAAATTTTCCTACCATGGGACCTTTAACAATGAATACAGAATGCCAGGCTCAATTAAAAAAATAAAAACTTTCACACTGATAGTAGCCAATTTCTAGTGGGGGGATTGTATTTGATTGTGCAGGTGTTGCAGTTTATGTGTTGTGGGTTAAAAAAAAATAGAGTCCTATACGTTTGTTATACCTATCTCTCTAATCTAAAATCTCTAATACTAGGTAGTCCATATAAACATTTGGTGCTCATTTTATATCCATTTAACTGAGCAATGAATCATCCTGTATCAGCATTTGGTTGTATATGCATTTTCAATGTTGTCAAATTTATTAAATATTGTCTACCCCAGGCTCTTCTGCAATTATACTCTTACACGGTTTTTCACTTCCTTGACATCTACCTTCCAAAAACAAAAACTGTATTTGCAAGCATTCCGAAGCAGATGAAAAAAACGCAACCCAACTGCATCCGTTCGGAAAGCCTTCTCCCCATCAGTCGGAAGTGAGAGTGCTTGTTTTGACAGGCAATCTGCTCTTTGCTTGGGTGGTAAGAATAACAACAACAACTCTGCAGGGCCTCAAAAGAACAACATGAACACACATATGCACAATTTCAGACACTAGACTCAACTTTGGTATTATTGGGCAACATCTCAGGGACACATACTTTGGATATTTGAGATAAACTAGGTCACTTGCAGAAGATCATTTGTTTCCTGTGCGAGTCAGCGATACGCCACAATCTTTTTTCCCCACAAACATCTTGTTTTTTTTCCTCCTGTAGTTCATGTTTCAAAAGAAAAGCACATTTTTCATTATGTAGTAAGAGGCTTCAGATTCAAAAATGTTTTAACTTAACTGTGGTTAAAAGCAAATTAATCCTAAAATGTTTTGACTTGAGCGCACATATAAAGCATATGTTTCATTTCTAAACATTTGTCTTTAAGCTTTAATACCATTTGTTCCACACTTCATGCCAAATCATCTCTATTTCACTAACTTTATTTCACAAAACTTTCCCTGCTCTTGTTTTGCTCAGTGGGTAGCCATGAGACTGACACTGTAAGGGTAAGAAGATTGGTTTCCATAAGGGCCACCCAGGATGCTCAGGGCCATACATGTGGCTTAGTACGTGTTAGTTTATGTAGTGCAAATCATGTAAACTTTACACAAAAAATTGAAGTAAAGTTCCTAAATAAAGTTTTTAGATAGATTTTCTACCACTCAACCTGTCAGTTACAGTTCATAACAATGTGGTACATAAATTAACTTGTAGAGACTTGAAATTTGCCACACATACAGCAGACAGTCCATCTCATAAATGTCAGGTCATTTATTTTTTTTTTTTTTGGCAAAGTGTGTTGTCGTTCCTTGGTAACACAAGTTTCAAAACGCTCTCATGCTGGTGAATTTAACACCCACAATTTTAGATTGGCTGCCAAAAAGTATTGCCCTCAGAGGTAATGCTGAAAAATCAAACCTGTAGTTCTTTGTGTTAAAAAGTAAGAGGTTTGTTAAAGCGGCCTATGCTCCCAACTGCACTATCACAAGAAGCTATCATAACTTGTCAGAATAATAAAAATAAAGAATAGTTTGTTGTGGTTGTGTGAATGTGTGCTTTGGGAGATGTTCTGCATTAAAGCATGCACAATTTAAGCATGTGTTCTGCGTGAGCATTTATACTAGAGGCATGTACTATGATATATCAAACATCCATGTAGAAGTCTTAGACATCTCCTGCCATCTGCACATCAATCAACCCCACATGGTGTCCCATCCCAGAGAAAGTTTGTATCTGTACTTTAGGAGGAGTAGACACTAAAAGCTGCACAATATTTTAGGAGAGGATCACTCATCAATCATTGTGCTTAAAGTGGAGGTTACCAAAACCACAGATGATGTTTTTGGATAATTGTTAACCTGTCTGGGGTATAGTTGGCAAAACTTTAGGGATGGAAAACTATTCCTAGAACAGGAGAGCCATTACAGGAAAATGCTCCCAATTTGGCAACCAGTGACTTACTCACCACTACCTAATGATTTAAAAGACTTTACTGAAGTCTCCATGTGTAATATGGACTTCTAAGCAGGCCCAAACTGAGCCCAGTTTGACTGAGAAGTGTAATGGCATCCAAAGTGTTGGAGAAGAGAGTGCAGACAGTGTCAGTTAATTGCCAGACACGGTAGGCTGGACGGCTGTGTGTGTTAGCTTGACGGTTTCGGTCACACCATTCATCAAACTCAACTAGGAACAATGAGAGGAGGAGAGACACAGGAGAGAGAGAGAACCTAATTCCACAATGTGATGCCAAAGGGAAAGGCTATCTTGGCTGGCAAATGAGAAACTCATTCAATTATCCCCCTACTGGTCTCCAGTGTTGTGCTGGCGGAACGAAGCGCCGAGAGAAACATTTTAGGCACTGACCGTGTCCCAATCGGACACGGCATTCTGGGTAATTGGACGAGGAAAGCTGGTTTGATTGAGTGGGAAGAAGAATAACAACGGCAGTTACGGTGTTAGTGCCAGTTGGACGATGGCGGGGTCAGACTGGCTTGGCAATCGGCCTCACTTATCTTGAGTTATTTATATTCATTATATTTCTTTTTAAATGTTTACGGCATGTGTTTGACATTTTCAATATGTAAATGGTATGTTTTGTTTCTCTCAGTAAGCCTGTATATACAGTAAATATGAAAGGTATATAGTATCAGCGTTACGTATATCTGCTTGTCTTTTTCATGGAGGTCTTACTGTTGGATTTCTGACCTCATCGGTTTTATTTTTGATATGTTGAATGTTCTACAACTGGATGTACAATCACATAGTTTGCACAATAGGTTACATATGACTGAGTGCATGATTTGGTTACTGGCTAATTTCATCATGATGTTTTTGTGCTGCATTCATGTTTTTAACAGGATGATAACCAGTGTGCTTAATTTGTTACACATGTATCAGTTTCAATAAACTGTTACTGTGACTTACATTACTTGCTGCTATTTATTTTTATAGTGAATAAAGCAGATTCCATCAGCTACAGATTCTTTTTGTCATGTTTTTTAAGAAAAAAATCCATCCATTAAATTCTTAAACATCATCAATTTGCAATGTCCAGGAGTTATTCTGCGATTTAGTGGTGCGATTCATTTTCTGTTGTACGCATTTCTTCTTCAGGTCATCATTTTTGGATGTTATCTGAGATGCCTCTGAGCAGCAGCAAGTAGGAGGTGAGTTTCTATTGAGGCTGCTGATGGTAAAGAAACTGCCTCTCTAACATTGCTATTTTAGACAGCTGGAAATTTCTCTGCCAGTAAACTGTATCGTGGCTGTGTTGGTAATTATCCACGTGAGATAAAAATCCGTTATCTTTTTACAGAATTACGTTTAAAGAGTGGAAGAAATCCCACGAGTTAAGTAATATTTGTGACATTCATGAGATCATTACCTCACTATCCAAGCGCAGAGCAACCACAACATCATCTCTAAGGCCGAGCTTTGATTTTGAAATAAACAAAGGCAACAGTGTGGTGAAGCGCAATGCTTTTCTTGACTCCAGACTGGCGTGTTGAAAGTGCTTATACGCAGGGAATGATTTGGGGACCGTCGCTGCCTTAAAGCATCCATGAAAATGTATCCCATCTCGTCCAGACATAGCTCAACCACACTGTGGAGAGAGATGCAGCATTTTCCATTGTTATGTTGACTGTTGTTGCAATTCTTCCTCATGTTCCTCTTTCTGTCCTCCCCTTCTCTCTTCTCCTGAGGGGTTTATTTGTCTTGGCACCAGCTGCAGGTGGAGATTTCCTCTAATAGAGCGGGGAATTGAAGAGACGTCAGTGTTTGTAGTACATATTATTGGAGAGGTTTCAAATTACAAATGAGGTTTGTTCTGGACTTGACCCTCATTGGTAGACTCGTTGATAAGTTGTTTTAGACCTCACAACATCAGGGGGGAGCACAAGCTGGGAGGCCATTTGAAGAGGACACATTTTGGGAACGTACAGACTTGGCTTCAGTTGCTATGGGTTTTTACAAAAGCTCTAAACCTCACCATAAATCAAGAGAAATGTGGAACATACGATGATGTTGCACATACTTCTACTTCTCCAAGAAAACTGAAATACCAATACAAATTTGCGGTTGCTGGGAAACACCTGCATTTAGTGTTTGGATACCCTGAATTGAAACAGATTATATTTGTATGCTTTTGTGTTCTCCTCAGTTGGGTGATCCGTATCAGGTCTTGGGGGACGGCTTTCTTGCCAACACACAGCATTTCAAACATGAACTGAAGTTGAATTTGGATAACTACTTGGAACAGGGTGTCTTACTCAGGTTGAAAACACAACTAATAGATCCAGAAACTAAAATCTTGCACAATCAGACCTGGAGAATGTGAAACAAATCACATAAAAAGCATACAAACAAAGACAACAGGATGTAGGCATATTTGTGGGTTTACATACATGTACCAATTACCTAGTCATCGTCAAACAGAGATGTCCAGACAGTCAGACAAACACGTACACACTCACTCACCAAAGAAAACAACCCAATGGAATCTGGCACTCTCAAACACATAGCAAGTGGTTTACTAATAGACCTACACGCCTTAGCCCATAAAAACATGTTATTTAGTTAGCCACCACTGGCTCTTTGAAATAGTTTTGGTTTCTTCAGGTGCCAATGTATGACGCTTTTGGTAAATCCTAATCTCAAGATGCCAAAGTAAATCCTTATGCTTAAAGATTTTGTGTGATTTGTGTCCTTAATCACAAAGATGTGGACTTAATCCTGTTTTGTGAGCACATAGCAGCACTTCAGAGGTATGTGATTGATTTGTAGCAACAAGATGAAAAGTTCAAGTGTGCACTCATCAAACGCAGTTAATTCCTTTATTGGAAATACATGTTCGTCATTCAATATTAGAGGCCAACCGATACATTGGCAGATGTTATAAATCCATTTTAGCTTATGAATATTGCAGCAAAGAAATGCCAAAGCTTGTAATACCTATTGTGTCCACCAGAAAGGACGGACAAGTTTAATTTTCAAATGTAAAATGTCCCGCTAATTACATATGTGGTAGCAAATATTTAAAACCAATTTAAACGAACTTCATCAAAACAATGTTTGTTGAGATTGAAAGTTTATCCTTGACCTTGGAAAGTAAGTAAAATTTATATAACGCTTATATTATATAAGTGCTTTACATAAAACATACAATATGATACATATTAAAACAGTGCAAAATTAAAATCACAAAGTAATACATAAAAAAACAAACAAAGTGCAGACAGGTCAACCAAACGCCTGTTTAAAAAATTAGGTATTTAACAGATTTTTAAAAGAGTCAAAAGAGACAGCAGATCATATTAGAGCAGGTAGAGCATTCCAAAGTCTTGGTGCTACCGACTCAGGAGGCTCGGTCACCACAGGTCTGAAGCCGGGAGCGAGGAACAGTTAGCAAATTTGAAATATTGGACCTTAGAGGGCGCGCTGTAAAATGAGGTTCCAGTAGGTTAACCACATATGCAGGTGACTGACCGTGCAATGCTCTCATGTTAATGTGAGAATATTAAATGAAATTCTACATTTAACAGGTAGCCAGTGCAGGGTCTTGAGTACAGGGGTGATGTGAGACCGTCTAGATGACCTTGTACAGCAAGTAGCCTTGTGGCAGCATTTTGGATGGAGGCAATCAAGGGCAGACATACCAAGTGCAGAGAACAGAGAGTTGCAGTAATCAGTGCGGGAAGAGATAAATGCATGTATGAGCATCTCAAGTTCAGCAGTTGAAACTACAGATTTCAATTTGCTAATATTTCTCCAATGGAAAAAACAAGATTGGGGTAGCTGCTTTAAATGTGAGTCAAACAGTGTAGATTTATTAAACATCACCCCTAAATTGCGTAGGTTTGAGCAGACAGCAGAGGAAAGAGGCCTAATACATTGTATGATTGTGGGGACAATCTTTTCTGGAGCAACAATCAGAACCTCCGTCTTATCAGTATTGAGCTGTAATGAATTTACTGCTAACCAGTCCCTCATAGGGTTGAGACAATATTGAGTCAATAAACCTAGACAAACTGGTGGCCTCACTGGGTTTAAATGAAAAATGTAGTTGAATATCATCTGCATATAACTAAGCAATATTGTATTTGTTAATGATTTATCCCAAAGGCAGCGAATACAACGAGAATAGCGAGGCAGCAGGGCCAATAATTGGTAAAACCTTTAAAAAGAGAGAAGATGGTATTATATCCAGAGGGCTAGAAGATAGTTTAATTTTTGTAATCAATTCTAGCAAGTCTTGTAAGCTGATAGGTTGGGAAGAGTCCAAAACCATAAGAGAGAGAGAGAATGGCTTGAATTGTGTGTGTAGGCCACAGGATGAATAGGTCTAATAGCAGTCACCTTATCAACAAAGAAGGTAAGGAACTGATTGCAATCATCTGTGGAGAAACATGGTAATGCGGAGAGTGGCGGTGATACTAAGCATCCTTCACCAGTGTATTAAAAGAAATAGTAGTGTTCTTTTAGGACATAGAAGGTCAACATTTATAGAGAAATTAAAGAAACGAGGCAGCCGGCGGAGGTTCCTAGTGCATACGTCGCCTTTATAAAGTGTGTGGGCGGTGGGCCCTGCCCCTAACAATGGCCTGTATTGGCAAAGTGTCCGGTGAGAGTGGTGACAGACTAGGCCAATAGGGGGAGTTAGTGGAACCCTGTAGTACAGGTTCATGCCTGCAGGGGGAGCTAGCATCACAAACACTTGGTGGAAGGGTCAATGGAAGAAAGGAAAAGTAATCTGTGACCGGTTCGTTGTCCAGAGCTGCAGTGGGGGTTGTAGTGGTTAGTCAATGCCGAGGAGCTGTGGTAATGGCGTGGAAACAGCAGTTGAACAATTTCAGCACAAGGTCCACTCAGTAGCTATTCTGCAGCTTTTAATCGTATCACGATTTTTGGTCAAATATGTGAACCTTAAAGAGCTCAGAAATATAAGAAATTAACATCAGCATCTCCATAAGAACTGAGCAAAGGGAGCAACCCAGTGTGATACATTCAAAAGCTCTGGAACTGCTACTAAATGGACTTTGTGGTGAGATTGTTTCATCAACTACTGTACTTTTGAGTTAACATGGACAAGAACATGAACTTAAAGAGCTCAGAAAATCTACATTTCCATAACAACTGGGTAACTCCATCTGCTGAGTAACAACACCCAGCATAAGTCGGGCTCCATTTAAAACACAGAAGGTTTCAATCAAAAAATATGTACCAGACAACCTACTTTTAAAAGAACCATGGTTTCCACAGCCCTACTGGAAACACGGTTTTTCCAGTGACATCAAGAGACCACTGTTTTCTAACAATATTCATTGTTAATATGGCATTTAATTGAGGCCGCTAAAGCTGCTGTCAGTGGCTGTCATTGCAGACGCCTGCCTGACCCTGCCGAAAGGGTATTATTCTTCAAAGCCTTCTCACCACTCCTCACTCTGTACCTCTCCATTCCAACACCCCCTCGCCTTTCATTTAACGCTCTCATACACACACACACACACACAAAGCTCCATAAGGCCAGTGTCAGCAGCACCTATCAATCGCTGAGCAGTATTTTAAGTAAGAGTGAATCTGTCTATAGGTGTGTGCGCGTTTATGTGTGAATGCACGATCAGTGGAAAGAACAGTGTGTGATGTGAAGAGAGTGAGCATGATGTCTGTAGGGATGTGCGTGTTCACAAGCATATGTGTATGTGGGTTTGTGCACCTGACAGACTAAAGAGTGTAAAGCTGTAGATATTTAGTTTTCGCATCCAACAGTGACAATAATTTGATTTTAACATTTTTTGTAATGTTGCATAAACTAAAATGCAAATTCGATAAATGTACATAATTTTAACACGCTATGCAGAGTCCGGTAGGTAGCAACCACTACTGCAGCTTCTGTGTTGACTGAAAGTGATGTTGACAGGACAAAAAAGTCAACCAAGCATTACCTTTTAAAAGTTAATAAAATTAAACTTGATCTGCAGAGTAGGATCACATTTTCTGTGCACAGAAGGATGCATGCATGAGAGAGAGAGAGTGTATGATTCATGTTTGTCCAACGTTGGGCTGAAGTGGTGAAATCCAACCTTATAAGCTAGTAGCAGCTCCTGGAGACTCCCCACTTTGTAGATCTGATTTTTATGACAGGACTTACACTCCTCCTCTCTGCAGTCATTAAACTAAAAACCTAATCTCAGGGGAACAATTAACTGTAGGTGTAACACGTAGAAAATGACACAGTGACGGATGCACAAGGCCGATGCGGAAAGGTTTAAAATTACATTTTTGTCCGTCGAGGGGATTTACTGACATCTGTGTTTTACAGAGCCGGGAAGTGTAAAGATTGCCGTCTCCAGTCTCCTGTGCTGAGCTCATTCCAAGTCCCCATTTCTTTAAAAGGAGTGAAAAAAAGGTGCAGAGGATAATTGGGACTTAAGTGCTGAAAGTAGCAAGAGAGAAATTTCTTTTGGGCCTGGGTTGAAACACAAAGCGGTGTGTGGTAATTTCCCCTCTGGTAAAGTATCTGACTACTGATGCATGGACCAGGAGAACATTGGAGAACAAGAATGAGAAACACCTCTAGAAAGAATATTTTGTGTGAAACAGTCGCTAATGTCCTCCTCCTCCTCTCTCGTTTCACACATTCATTAAAAGCATAAATCCCATTTTTCACTTACAGTGAAGACACAAAAAAATGTCAGAGTGATTCTGATAAGTGAAGGATCTTGATGGATTTTCCATCTAAAAGCATACAAATAATGACGGTTTAGATATACATGCAAAGATGGGCACAATGAATATTAACACTTAAATGTTCCAGAGTTTTTATCCTATTGATCCAATCATTTGTGGGGAATACAGAAATAAAAATCGGTATTGGACTTGGACAAAGCCCTGACTTTAAATATCAGAATCAGAAGAAACAAAGTGGGATCAGTCTTGAGCGCACACACAATCTCACTGTTGTTTCCACTGGCCTCAATCACCTCATTTTATTCTCTAATTTTTTCTCTGAGTGGAGTCGCTGGTTTTGGCCGGAGCAAATCCCAGTTATTTGACCGCAGAACATTTAGCCAAGTGGATAACTCTCCACAACATCCAAACCAGCAAATACTGTGCATACCCTCGAGGCAGGAAAATGAGGCATGACGCAGAGGGAGAAGCGGTGACAAACTGTAAACAGAAAGAAGTGAGACAGATGGACAGATCACCTGATTCTGAGGAAAACCGAGACAGTGAAATTGAGACAGTGTGATTCAAACAGCAGTCGGAAAGACAGTGACTGCAAACTCAGCAGCTTTTGCAGAAGCCGAATACTTTATCAGCAATAACTGCAATCATTTACAACCTTTCAGCCAAGTCTAGAATTACTAAACAAAAACTAATTTGACAGTAGACAGACAGCAATACTTTTTAAGCTGTCCAAATTTTCTAGAAACACAGACAACATACATATGGATGCACCCTTTCCAACAAAGTCAGATTCAGATCCTTTCATCCATTTCAAATCCACTCAAAGCCACCAAAGGCTGCCAGCTCCTTCAGGATCTCTCACACATGCATCAGTTTGTTCAACACTCACTCACGCACGACAATGAATGTACTGTATGTACAGTATACAGTACTGTGTGTGTGTGTGTGTGTGTGTGTGTGTGTGTGTGTGTGTGTGTGTGTGTGTGTGTGTGTGTGTGTGTGTGTGTGTGTGTTCTCCAAACTGCATTTTATGTTGTACTCAAAGTGGTTCCTCAAGGGGTAAAAACTAATCATCTCCTAAAAAAAGATCTAAAGAAGATTAGGAAGAATAAAGAAAGTAGTTGAAGGATATAGTCTGGTTTTACACTGCCAAGTTGCTGCTACAGTGAATACAGATGGGAGCATGATGCTTGGAGAGTTGTTGGAGGAAACTAGTGACCTTGGATTGAAGGGTTTCGTTTCAAATGAGATATCCAGGGTTTGGAAAATCTATTAGAAAATGGTTAAGAACAACAAAAATGAAACAAAATGTTGGACTATTTTACATATTGGACAATGCTTGGTTTAAGCTCTTGGTTAACAAAGGGGTGTATTCAAAGATAACATAATCTGCATTTCCAAGAACGTTTTAATTACTTCCATAATAGATGTGTGTCTAACTGGAACGATACGAGACTGCAGCATTACTGGCTGCTGGGACTACTATAAAGAGATCTTTGTAAGCATCCAGACAGGTTGCACATATTTGGCCATGTTCAGCCTCTTGTGGGTTTTTCTGCACTATAGTGAGCTGCCATTGCCGCTGAACTCAGCTGACCTCTCTGCGTGCATATCACTGCCCTACCTGCTGTCTGTCAACACTTCTCCGCAGATATGTAAGTCAGGGAATTCAAAGGGTCCTTACATGGTGACAGCTGCTGGAGAACAGAGGTATCAGTTGAAACACATCTGTTGACCATGTCGTCATTACTGCAATTATTCAAGATGCTCTGTACAAAACAGATTTAAATAATCTGATGAAAAACAGGTCTCTTCAGGAACCATTCGTGTATGCACATTGATTAAAATTGGATCATGGTCAAGTCTGTCTCTTACTGTAGGTCAGTTACATCAGGCCAGCTTGCCCGTTTCATTGTGTTGGTGTGAGATAATGGTGGATGAGGAGGCCTCAGGGTCTTTCTAGACATTCAGAGGTCGGAAAATAGGCCGCCGTTTCTGGAAAATATTCGGTATCCATTTCAGAGAGGAGGGCAGGGGTGAGCAGAGTGTGACGAGAGACTACAGGAGTGCACAGGCCACCGTTAAGCAATAAAGGCAAATAGTGTCTCTACAATTAGACACAGTGAGGTAGAGTGCAGCTTAACCACTGTATAGGGCAGACTGTATGCATTTTGAAGTCATGGATAGTTAGATATTGAAACATTGACCTTTAAACCAGCAATAACTGATTAAATTATTTACACCAGCAGTTACGGAGCAACATTATCATTCTTTTGGAGTTTGTTTCTGGTGAATTGATAAATGTCAGTCAGATATTCACTCTATTTTAGCTAGGTTTATGTTCCCTACCAACTCCTGAGAGAAATATCTGTCTCTTTAGCTGCTAAATTCTCCACTATGATCACCAGCTAGACGCTGACTGTGTCTGCCTGCCGTTTGGTGCTGGGCAGGTAGTGTACAGTGGCTTTTTAGAGCTTGTTTCCCTAACCTAAAGGAATTTCATTTACGATCATAAAAGACTAAAGAAAAGAATCAAATCGTCATATTTGGACAGCTTGAGAAATGATTTAATCAAAATGTTTTAGCATGAGTAGTCAATCTGAAAAAAAGAAGAAAAAAATCACTTCGAAGCCCACTGTTTCTTCTCCCCCAAACAGAAGTATTAATGATGACAAAACGGAGAGAAAAAACTGCTTTGTCGGAGCTCTTGTGGGGAAAATGCAGCAAAGTGCCTCAGTGAAGCATATTTGAGGTTGATGGACAAAGTTATGAAAGAAGAGAATGGAGACTATTTCTGTCAGAATGATTCAGTATGAAGAGGCCCAGAACTCTAAGACTAAAGCATTTCTTCCTCCTAAACCCACAACAGACACACACATACACACACTAAAGCACACCCAGTCATGTTGAGTCTATGGGGTCAATCACCGTGACAGTGTCTGAATAACTTTCCATCTACACCCCGAGCCTACATGCCAGGTGATCAGCCAGTAAAGTGTGTTGGGAGATGACTTGAAGCACTACATCAAAATTAGATTATTTAAAAGAAAAAAAGACACTCTGATATAACAATATGATTTCAGGACATGACAGTAAAGCACGTAACGTTATTAAGTCAGAAGTTATATTAAGATATCTGCTTTCAACAAAATCAAATTTGAAATATACCATCATTTACATTTTGAAAAACTGACTTTCGTGTAACACCTACTTTCCAAAACCAATACAATGAAGTGAAATCATTTATACATTCAGTCATTATAAAACGAAACATTTAAGAAACAGATTAAGAAGCAACAGAAATACATGAAGCAGGTTTGAACATGGTTTTCTGAGCCAGAAAGAAGAAGAGAAAAAACAACTGCAAACCTCATTTTTTTTGCTGCTTTTGATCTAGCTTAGTGATTTCCAACGTGGGGGTCAGGAATCCTCAATTGAGTCGCAATAACTCTGAAGATTTATTTCATAATGATTATTGATAAGAAAGAAATTTTCTTCTACACAAAATGTTTTACTTTTCAGCTTTTTCTTTAATGATTACTTTTTCTTGTGAAACAATGGATTGTTTTATCCCTTCAGTCTTCTAAAAGTATTCAAATCAAAACAATTGGAAAAGGAAAAAAAAAAAAGCTTGCTCGTAGGTTAATCTACACCATATTAAACTTACATACATGTATATGACAAGGTTTAAAGCTCATAGGCTTGCACTTTATATCCATTCATCTATGCCACATTTACCCTAGTTGGAAACACTGTACATACTTTGACCCCCTCCCTACTCCGCTCCTGAAGTCCTGCCTCCCCATACTACGCCCCTACCTCACTAACCTCTTCAACTCCTCACTGTCCTTTGGAACTGTCCCCTCTGCCTTCAAAACTGCCGCTGTCCCCCCAATCCTTAAAAATCCTGGTCTGGATCACTCCTCCCTCAACAACTACCGCCCAATATCAAACCTCCCCTTTCTGTCTAAAACCCTGGAACGTATAGTCACCTCACAACTACAAACCCATCTTTATGCCAATAACCAATTCGAACCCCTCTAATCTGGTTTTCGCCCCCTCCACAGCACAGAAACAGCTCTCCTCAAAGTCCTCAACGACCTCCTCACCTCTGCTGACACCGGTTCCCTCAACATCCTCATCCTCCTCGACCTAAGTGCAGCCTTTGATACCGTGAGCCATAACATCCTGCTCACCAGACTAAAAGACCTCGGTATCGAAGGTACTGCACTCAGCTGGCTCCACTCCTACCTATCCAACAGATCCCACTTCATCTCTCGCCACAACCACACCTCTGCCACAGGTGCAGTCACTCATGGTGTTCCCCAAGGCTCCGTACTCGGCCCCCTCCTCTTCATCATCTACATCCTCCCTCTTGGTCAGATACTCCGCCACTTCAACCTGGACTTCCATACCTGCTATGCCGATGACACCCAGATCTACCTCAGCACCAAATCCCCCCACAATCCTCCCCTCCCCAACATCAACTCCTGTATGTCAGCTATTAAAACCTGGATGCAACACAACTTCCTCAAACTCAACAGCGACAAAACAGAATTCCTCCTCATCGGCTCCAAATACACGCTCAGTAAAACCAATAACCCCACCCTCACCATCGACGGCACCATTGTCTCCCAATCTTCCCGGGCCCGCAACCATGGCGTTATCTTTGATTCCACCCTCTCCCTTGAGCCTCACATCTGTCAAGTCATTAAAACCTCCTTCTTTCACCTGAGCAACATCGCCAAAATCAGACCCTCTCTCACACCCCCCGCTGCTGAAAGACTCATTCACGCCTTCATCTCCTCCCAACTGGACTACTGCAACTCACTTCTCCTCGGCATCAGCTCTACCAACATCAACCGACTCCAACTGGTCCAGAACTCAGCCGACCGCCTTATCACCCGCTCCAAATCCTGGCACCACATCACTCCACTCCTTAAACTTAAACACTGGCTTCCTATCTTCCACCGGATCACCTACAAAATCCTGGTCCTCACTTACAAAGCCCTCCACCATCTGTCCCCTCATACCTCACTGACCTCCTCTCCCCCTACCAACCCTCACGTAATTGAGGTTTGTCAATGCCACTGCTATCTAACTTCAGCACTTGAATATTATTTTTGTGATTAACAATTTTTATTTTTATAACATACAAAACATACCATACAACTTGCATCATGAACACATCTCCCCCCCCCTTCGTCATCACCACCCACCCAGACAAAAATCAAGAAAAGCTGACACAGTAACATTCAAGTAATATTCAAGACCAATCAACGAAATGGTAACAAAATAGACAATAAACCAAATAAACATAAGTATAAATGACAACACCATAAACCCATCATACACTTCTCTTCCCAGCACAAAAGCTTCTTAGGAGCCCTCCCCCTAGGAAGCTCAGGTACTTTCCACATTTCCGAGTAAAGACATCCAATCTGGCAAACAAATGCTGCCACCCTAGCCATCTCACAAGCCCACTCCTGGATTGATGGCACCCCTTCATTTTTCCACCCCCTTAAAATAATCTGTCTGGCTATCATTAAACTAGTCTGGACCCATCTTCTTATGTGCTTATCAATCCCGCTTAGAATTGACCCAACAAATAATCTTGGGCTGAATGGAACCTGGGTCCCTGCAATCCGACATAGGTTATCATGTATCCCGGTCCAAAATTCCTGGATCGTATCACAGGACCATAGGACATGAAGTAATTGTCTGTCCTCTGTCTTACATTTCCAACAATTTGGTGCATATTTCAGACCAATTCTAAACAATCTGGAAGGAGTCCAATAGAAGCGATGCATAATCTTGAACTTAATGAGACACACCCCCCCATCACATGACATAGTTTTAATATTCCTACAGATTCTGTCCTACTCCTCATCATCCAGTGTAATACTCAGATCCCTTTCCCATGTCTTTTTGAGGGCTGTCCAGACTCCATCACCCAGGTTCTGCATAAGCATAGAATAATACCCAGAAGCCTCATGACCTTTTCCATATTTCAACACCTTATCTAAACATTCTGGTGCCTTCGGGGCTTAAAACTGGATCCAAAAATCCCCACTAACAGATGGCGAAGTTGCAAATATCTGAAAAATTGAGACCTAGGGATTCCAAATTGCTGTACCACATCCTCAGATATTTCAATATGCCACTGAGATACAGCTCCCCCAGTGTGACAATTCCCTTTTCCAACCATTCCCTCAAAAAAAAAAGGGGAGATCTACCACATACCACATACATAACTTTGGATTCCGCCAAACACTTGATGAAGTATTTAGATATGAATCCAGTTCAAACAGCTGGGCCACTTTGGTCCAAAAGACATTTAAAGGAAGACGTCGACTTATTGGGAATTTAGCTTATTCACCGTAACCCCCAGAGTTAGACAAGTCGATACATACCCTTCTCATCTCCGTGCGTGATGTAAGGCTGTCTGACGGCTCCAGCGGCATCAGGCCAGCACAGAACATGCAGGTGAATGGTTCCAGTAATCCTACTGCTCCGAATAAGTGACAAAATAACGCCAACATGTTCCTATTTACATGTTACAAACTGTAAACAAACCGGAAGAATATAGTACTTGGGCGGAGTGATATGCTCGCAGCAAACCTGTCTGAGAATATAGCTCCCGGTTTGTTTACTGTTAGAAGATGGCTGTGTCTCATGTTACGTTGTTTTTTGTACACGCTGTGACTCTACAAATCACAACATGTAAATAGGAACATGTTGGCGTTATTTTGTCACTTTTGTCACAATTTGGAGCAGTAGGCTAGTTGGAACCAGTTACCTGCAGGATCTGTGCTGGGCTAGGCTAATGCTGGAACCGTCAGATAGCGTTACAGCACGCACGGAGATGAAAAGGGTATGTATCGACTTGTCTTACTCAGGGGGTTACAGTGAATAAGCTAAAATCCCAATAAGTCGGCGTGTTCCTTTAAGTGAGAGATTATCGGATGTGTTTTTGCCTCACCATACAGTTTGACAGACAGGGTGAAAATGGGGCAAGAACAGATTGCTCAATACAATACAAGGGTGGGGCTCTCTCAGGAGGAAGTAGCACTTCAATATTTCAATATTTCATTTGGTTCATGTGAACCAACTACAACAAGGTAAAACTTCACAAAAGAGACAGTATATCATCTAGGCTGTATCTCAACTTTAAAAGTAAAACTGAGTGTTACTAATACTGCTCCTCCCACCACTTACAGTATCTTGTTTCGGGACAAAGCAATGTGCCTTATTTTAAAGCTTCACTTTACTTTCCAGATTAATCATGAGGTGCTATAAACAGTAATGGTAGTGACCCAGATCCTACTGCAGACTCAGAAATGTTAAATCTGTTGTCTGGTGTCTGTGGACTCTCCTGTCTGTCTTATCAGGGCTTTCCTGGCTGGTAGGTGAGGCAGCCTGTCTGCTCCATCCTTCTGTCTCATTTAACCCTCCCGGAGACCCTCTGACACTAAGAAGGAGGAGGAGGTGGAGAGGGAAGAAGCAGACGAAATGAGGGGGAGGAAATGATTAAGGGTTAGAAGGCGGGAAATGGCAGTTGCACAGACAGGAAACAGACTTTTCTTATCATCTTATCAAGGCTGAGTCCAGCCTTGGAGACTGGATCAAAGAGATACACCTTGCTTTCATTTGTTAAAGTGGGCATTTGTCTGCATCGGCTCTTTTACTCTAAATGTAGTCGTCTTCCCTTTTTCTTTAGCAGTCGTACACTTGCTCCTATTTTAGGGAGGTTTGAAGGAGAAATAAGTTTATTCTCTTGGTGAAAAAGTAGCTCTCCATGTTATCTCTCTACAGTGTTACTTCCAACCTTCTTAATTTAGTGCTGGTGTGAATTTACTGGCTTGTTTAAAATTCCCCCGTGACTCAAAAAAATGCTCCGGTGAGCAAATATATTTTCTAGAAATGAGAAGGGCCCTGAAAATCACCCGCCGTAGACAAAATTTTCCAGCATTTCCAGGTGATGGATGGTATTCATTTCCCACCTTAATTTGTTGCACTCTACATCTCATCATTGCTTATTCAGAAATTCAGGGTTAGACTCTCAAACATTAACATCAAGTGTATATATGTGTGCATTTCAGACAGGCCAAGAATGTACAGGATTTCACAAGCCAAATATATGCAACTTACACAAGCCTCATTTAATCCAATAGACAATGTTCTGAAACACAATACCGCGTATTTTGTCTGAAATGCGTCAAAGCTGACGACGGTAACGTTCCCCTGCCTGACACTCTGCTGGGGAGGTCTGCGGCTCTGGAGGAGAGCATGATGGTAAGGAATGACAAGGGGAGAAGTGGAAGAAACTGCGTTGACCCACTGGAATGAGACGGGGGCCTCACAAACCCAGCACTCAAAATTTGTTTCTCTTATTGTAGTCTGTCAAAGCTCAATAAAGAAAGGCATCATCTCAAGTAGAGCTGTATGAAGTGCAATTGACAAGTGTTCTCTTTCTCTGAAACATCAACTTGGACTATCTGTACATTTTAATTGACAAATGTGGGCTTTGACTCAAGATTTACAATTGGAAAAAAATGGCGGCTGTCAAATTTCTCCTAAACTATCCAGCAAAATGTTTTTCTGAATAATACGGGGTGATAACTAGAGCTTGTAGTTGCATTTTGCTGGATTTTACATTTGTGACTATTTAAAAGGTCCAATATTTAATATATTTACTGTAATAAATCCAAAAATGACCCCAATGCATCATCAGATATTCGGAAACATGCTAAGTTGAAATACTATCTTTTCTGACAACAATGCTAATGCCAGTATTTTCTCCTTTTGAAATTTCCGTTCCGTGACGGAATTTCTGTTTGTGTGTTGTTATCAACTGCCCAGTTGCCAGATATACCTGTAAAAACGTAAACCCAGCGCGCTACAGCTGTAACGTTAGTACAGCCATGAAAGCAGCAAACAAACGAACAGGATCAACGGAGAAAAATTCTACCAGACTTAAAATAAACGGTATGTTTCTAACAGTTGCGTGACCAGAGACGTAACAAACCCCTGGTAAATACTGGAGATGTATTTGAAAGATGGAGACAGTTTAGACCCCAAAAGGAGTTGGATTATTCCCTCCTGAACAGGTAAGCATTAGCTTCAGGCTAATTTGTCACAGCGACTAAGACAATAAAGTGTGTTCAGACGAGTGGAAAAGACAGCAAGATAGTGTTATTTTTTAGAGGTTCCTACCATAATTCTAAGCCAAAAAAGTGTCTAGCAACATTGTTGTGGATGCTGCGGTCTCAGCCTGGCAACCTCTGTGAACTTCAAGTCTGGGGAGGAGGGGGTGGGGGAAACGACTCTCTCCAGAATTTAGAATTTGTACTGCAGTAACTATTTTAAAGTGCTCATATTATGCTCATTTTCAGGTTCATAATTGTATTTAGAGGTTGTACCAGAATAGGTTTATGTGGTTTAATTTTCAGAAAACACTATATTTTGTTGTACTGCACATTGCTGCAGCTCCTCTTTTAACCCTGTGTGTTGAGCTCTCTGTTTTAGCTACAGAGTGAGGCATCTCACTTCTGTACCATCTTTGTTGGGAGTCGCGGATGCGCAGTACCCAGGCCAGTTGCAGAGTATGAGGGCGTGCCACTCTAGTCGAGCATTATAACATGTGTTGCAAAGTGACAAACGTTTGTCACAGAAGTAAAGGTTGGACCACTATAGAGCTGTTTGGAGCAGTTTGTGAACAAGGTTTTCTCTGGAAGATGGTAAGTCCCTTTGGAGTTGACTTTGGGCTTTTTCAGTTTGTGAGAAGATACATAACCCAATAAAGGAAAGGGAAAAAGCCAAAAAGCATAATATGAGCACTTTAAACAGTAGCTGTCAGTAATGCATATTGCACCTTTAAATGAAAGTACTTGTTTACAAGGTTTGTACGGTTTGAATTCAAAAAGTAAACTAAACAGCGCCCCAAAGTTTTCAGATTGGGCCAGCTTCCAACTGTTTGACTTAATTAATTTTCGGTGGATGTTTGCAGAAGATCAAAAAAAAAAAAAAAAAAGGTTGCGAGATTTGGGATGGATTTACAAGTCTAGAGTTGTGTTGAGGACACAAACACCGTCTATAAATGTAAAAATACATTCTCATGCATGACCTATGTATTGACTATAACCATGTAAAGACATGCAGCTGGTCCATAAACTCTGTGTGTGTGTGTGTGTGTGTGTGTGTGTGTGTGTGTGTGTGTGTGTGTGTGTGTGTGTGTGTGTGTGTGTGTGTATATTTCCAAATTTGTTTGTAAATAATGAGGGTGAACGTGTGTGTTTTCCTGGTGAGTTGGGCACATAAGGGTGTCAGTACCCGATCCGTTCCACCTGCACAATACGTTCTGCGCATGCGCAATATGTTCACGCATGCGCAGATGATAATACTGTTTTACAACCTGCCCGATCTGTTCCACGCTAGCCTCCCCCCAAGCTAACGTTAGTTTAGCTAACAGCTAATTCGGCTAACCGCTAGCCGACAAATAACGCATGCGCAGAACGAATCGTGCAGGCAGAATGGACAGCTAGATTCAGTCTAAAATAACGTTAAGTCAAACATAATGGGAAAAGCAGGCTACAGCAAAATTAAGACTTTACAGTAACAATAAAGACAAGTATTGAGTGATTGTATTTTAAATGAGCACAAGTAAAGTAGAGCTGACATAACAGCTATTATATATGTTAACGTTTGTTTTAAAGTTTTATTTAGAGGGTCTTTTAAAAGTTTGCATGCTGTCTCAGCTAGCGGTTAGCCAAATGAACTGTTAGCTAAAGTAACGTTAGCTTCCCAGTGGAGGCTAACGGCAGACCGCTATAATCACCTAGCGGTCCGCCCGAATTAGCTATTAGCTAAACTAACGTGAATTAGCTATAAGCTAAACTAACGTTAGCTTCCCGGTGGAGGCTAGTGTGGGAACAGATCGGGTAGTGTCGTAAATCATCGTACCGCATGCACGAACATCTTGCGCATGCGCAGAACGGATTGTGCAGTTGGAACGGATCGGGTACTGACAGTGAGGTCATTGGAGGAATCAGGAAAATAAGCCACCTGCTCGTCCAACTTATACAGATTTCAGTTTCAGAAACACACTGGCTGGCTGAGCAGAATGCTGCTTTTATTAAGGGGCTGTGAACTAGTTTGTTTTGAACCAGACTCAGGCAGAGCCTAACCAACAGTCAGGTTAAACCATTACTGTGAATAACCACCAGAAAGAGCCAGATTCTTTCTATCAACTCCTTGACCGAGGGCTTTTCCCCCTCTTTCTTCTACTTTTTTCCTCTCATTCTTCCATCTTTTCCCCACTCCTCTTCACACGCTGCCCATCTGTCTGTGTCTTATGCAACTATGAAGGCCGACTGACACAGTAAAGCCGCCAAGTCCAGTATAGTGCTTGTGTTTCTTTGCCAAAGCCGGGCCTGCCTGCAGAGAGCAACAGGGGGAGTTTATCTGGCAACCCAGTGTCAAATCTTCAGGATGAAGACAAATGATGAGAAGAAAAACAAGTGATGGTGGGGATTTTTCACCTGGCTATTACAGATAATATCTTTTCTCTCCCTGTATTTTTATAGATGACACTCGTATCCAAAGCAAACTATAATAAATGCACCAATGGAAAACACCATAATTCCTGGATCAACAAGATTGCTAACAACCAATATAATAAAATGAAAGGCTTTGAGCCATATTTCCTTGAAGATATTTGGTCATGTAAAAGGCAAATGCATGGAAAATAAATTAAACGAGAGCTAAAAAGACCAGGGAAATGGATTGACTTTTGCAGGGTAATTACAGTACATATAAAGAATATGATTCAGTTTGGAGAAGATGATGTTAACTACTTCTGTCTCAGGTACAGTAGTTATTCTTTAGAGGCCTGAAAACATTAACTGAAAGTCATCAATCAGCTTCTTTGTAGGGCGGTTCTGAAAGTGCTGGAAAACTACAACGTGGTGAGTGATGTCATCAGCAACTAGGTTTGCATGTCAGACACGAGGTTGAGAAGAGACAGATCCTGAAATGAGGCATGTGAATCATTATGACAAAGTGTTGCACTCTTAAAAGGTCCAATATGTAATATATTTACTGTAATAAAACCAAAAATGACCCCAATGCGTCATCAAATATTAAGAAAACATGCTAAGTTGAAATACTATCTTTTCTGACAACAATGCTAACACCAGTATTTTCTCCTTTTGAAATTTCCGTTCCGTGACGGAATTTCTGTGTGTGGGGGCATTTTATGTCATTTCAACATTGGTGTACTCACATTGAATTATATAGCTAAAGTACCCAAGTTAGTTTCTCGCAAAAACAATTGAGACACAGCCAGTAAAGTGACCCCGACTGGTCCTAGCTAACGCCACCATGCTAACCCTGCTAACTGCTAATGTTACCGGAGGACCAGGCAGGCAACCCATTGCTGTTTACAACGTGTAGTTCAGCGGCCAGAGCCGACAACGGTGAGTTATTTTAAGCCACGAGAGGGGGGCTGTAAATCGGGAAAGGACTGTGAGTTTGCAGTGTGTTTAGCGATTTTTGCTGTAATTCTAAGCCAACGAAGTGTGTTCAGTTGGGTGGAAAACAATGGCAAGGTAGTGCCATTTTTAGCGGTTCCTATCTTAATTCTAAGCCGAGGAAGTGTGCCTGTCTGGCGTGTGGAGAGGACAGCGAGGTTGTGGGGATTTTGGCGGTTCATACTGTAATTCTAAGCCGAAAAAGTGTGTCTGTCAGTTGGGTACAGAGCTACGCGTGAGCACGGGCTTTTATGACTTTTCTGACTAGCATCTAGCGTTAGCTACTCCGCTGTGCTGTGGAGTAATGTCTGGCTATGTGAGACAATCGTTTAGCAACATTGTTGTGGGTGCTGCGGTCTCAGCCTGGCAACCTCCGTGATCATCATCTTTGAGTCTGGGAAGGAGGAGGAGGGGGAGACGACTCTCTCCAGTATTTTCAATTTGTACTGCAGTAACTATTTTAAACACTAGCTGTCTGTATTACATATTGCACCTTTAATAAACTCATAGTGCATGACATTTACCCTCATCTAGATTTTTTCAAACATCCAGACACATATGATGTGCTGGATTATATCAGTAAAGAGAGAGAGTGAAGGGCTGGGTATCGAACCTCTATACTTTCAGTGCTAAATTTGCCAGTATCAAAAAATGATCAAACCCTCAGTATGCTTCAACCAAATTGCTTGACAGATCGTCTACAGTTACAGTGTCTGAAAACCCGTTTCCAAGTGGACTCTAGGGGGCTGCAGCCGACAGGTTTTGGTCCTTTCCAAAACCAACAATCCAACACTTTATGCAGTGATAGGCCAGTTGTACAGAGGTGCAAAAAGTATGCAGGATTTGAATTTCGTTTTCAAGCTCTCTTTTTTCATTCCATTATTACATTTCAAGTGTAAACCCGAGTGCCTTCGAGCAAAGACTGTCAGAAAGTCTCATTTCTAAAATGAATTGCATCTCATCGCTTTCTATTACAGGAAGGCTTCTTGCCACGCCTTAGCGCCTTAATAGTTATAAACACTTTTACCTTTGGATGTGGTCATACGACACATTGTACAACAAATGTTGAAGAATATGACACCATAATAGAGAGCTAGAGAAGTGATGTATTTGACTATAACAAGCCTATATTTCCTCATTTTATACAGATATAAACACTGCTTACTTGTTAAGTGTATTCTCAAGTGTCTGTTTAGACATTTACTGTATATATTAGTTAACACCAAAATTTGCCTAAACTAACAACAGAATTCACTTTGGAACCTACCTATTGATGCTTTAAACCTACTGTATGATGTATAAGGTGAAAAGAGAGACAGCAGACAGACAGCAGAGACACAGAGTGAGACAGAGATGAAGAGTGCTGGAGGAGAGCCCTGTTTCTACATGCACGGCTGGTGGAAAAATGTCTCTCTTAATGGATCCCAGCTTTCTACAGCACTTAGAACAGCCAAGACCAGCCAAGGGAATAAAATATGGCATTATTATTATTATTATTATACAGCAATTATCAATTATCCTCTCTCTCTCTCTTACTTTCACTGTCTCTCTTTCTTTCTGAGACAGATGCACACATCACATAGACTTAAACACACAACCTAATTTTACCTTGAAGCCTCAGAAGGATACACAGGAGCACAAACACATGGAGACACGTGTATGGCCAAAAGCACAAAATCACTAATTACATGCACTGACACACACAGCAAAATTCCCAATTCAACACACTCGCACACTGAAACACGCCCTATAGTTCAGTCGGTACATGATGACAGGCGGATATGCGCTTTGTAGATTAGTGTTAGCTTTGTGAAGCTATTGGAAAGAGATGACAAACGCTCATTTTTTCTTTTTCCAGTCAGATTCAGACGATGAAACAGAGATCAGGCGTTAAATCACACACAGGCCTGTTTTTTTTTTTAACATCACTTCCTCGATCATCTGAAGACACAGTAAACGTCAGACTGAATCCATCAGGTGTGGAGTGGTTTCTGGAGTACCGATTGATCTCCTGCTTCTCAATCTGTATCTGCTAGGCTCATCTATCTTTCCAAAAAATCTCAGCTCTGTGTAAGCTGCAACTAGCTCTCCCATTGCTCATACGTTGTTCAAGTTGGCCTACGGACTCTCGCCATGTAGAAGCCATACTGGAAGGAAATACAGCAGTGCTTGTAGGCTATGAAAAGCAAATAACAGAATGAAATCATCTTTTATTTTAATCAGACTTTGAATTAATAACAATGTTGGGAATAAGAGCCTGAGCAGCAAGATGCCCTGCTTTTTTTCTAAAGCCAGTTTTGGCTGATTTAGACTGCTATATCACTTGATAAATCACCCAAAACATTCTGAGTGTTGCGTGAATAATGATAAAGGCACAAGAATTCCCCCAGCCTTTTCTTGGTATTGTTGTGGTCTTCAGCAGCTGGGATACAGCCAGCACTTATCAGCACTTAACCAAGGAGGGTGAGCTGAAAACCTGTCCTGAGGGCCAAGCTTTCAGCACTTAGCCAGAGGATACAGTCCAAGGCTATTAGCTTTAAACAGGAATGGATTGAAGGGTAAAACTCAGCTTCCTTACATCTTTATCTGTAAAACTAGGCTAATGTGATTTTTTATTATTTAAAGTGCATTCATGGAAAGTTAGTGCTGTAGCATCAAAGTGATACAAGCCATTTTCTGAATATTACTGTTAAAACTAGGGCTGGGCGATATAACGATATTATATCGATATCGTGAGATGAGACTATATATTGTCTTAGATTTTGGATATCGTAATATCGTGATATGACATAAGTGTTGTCTTTTCCTGATTTTAAAGGCTGCATTACAGCAAAGTGATGTCATTTTCTGAACTTATCAGACTGTTCTAGCTGTTCTATTATTTGCTTTTACCCACTTAGTCATTATATTCACATTACTGATGATTATTTATCAAAAATCTAAGTATTTTGTTAAAGCACCAACTGTCAACCTTAGAATATCGCCGCAATATTGATATCGAGGTATTTTGTCAAGAATATCGTGATGTCCGATTTTCCCTATATCGCCCAGCCGTAGTTAAAACTGATGGTTATATGCCTTATGATGATCCCTGCAACAAACTTTTCATTCAACACCACATTACTGCACAGAACCAAGCTTAGCTATTTGGATACTCATCAGCTGTTTCATTACAAGATTGTACTAGTGTCAAAGAGCTTTTCTGACTTCAGTGCACCCAGTCATAACATCTATTTTGTCACCAAGCCATAATGTTAGCCATTTGTCCTTCCAACAACTATCGGCAGAATGCAAAATACCCTATAAAGTAGCTTAATAACCGGCTGCAGTATTTCTAAGCAAGTTTGCAGACCACAAAAACACCTGAATCTTGAACTGTGTGATCCTGCAGTTCAGCGGATCTGAGGCATGAGCCAAGGTGTGTGTGTTTATACAGGACCAGCTCCTATACCACCAACACAGCTTATACAGCTGGGCTGTTTGGACTCGACGGATGAACTTTGCCATATGTCCTTGGTGCGTGATTGAGAGTGTGCGAGCACTGCTGGGTGTCAGGCAGCTCAAATCAACAAACCATAAACATTTTGACCACTTGTAATCCAGCATAACCCCCAAATCCCTGACTCTACAACAAATTCAGCCTTACAAGCTGAAATGTTTGTTTAAGAGGCTAAACGTTCAGGAATAAAAAAAAAAATTGAAAACGTTATCAGTAACATTAAAGCAATTCATATTCACCCAGAAAGCTTCATCTAAGCCACACATGTGGGTCTTGCTATTTGTTCCACTTTTCCAAACCTATTGCTCAGTGTTTTTGAGTGTTATGCATGTAGTTCATTTTTGTGTATGCATGGGTTGCAATGTGCATGCATCTGCGTGTGTGTCTGTGGATGCGTGTGCTTACTCTTAAATGGTATTTTTATCACTGGAAACTCCTTAACAATTAGCAGGCGAGTGGCTTGTACACTATCTGCTGGTGTGTAATTTAGAGGAAGCAGCAACAGCAATGCCACGCAGGACCTCATTAACAACCTTACTAAGCCACAATCACTCCCTGCACACACAGCTAGCTGCTGACTAATTGACACACACACACACACACACACACACACACACACACACACACACACACACACACACACACACACACACACACACACACACACACACACACACACACACACACTTATGAAAAGCAAGCTCAGGTTCATTATTAGGATGCAAAGTGAGCAAAATTCAAGAAAATAAATCAACTTATGCACAAACATGCAGGCACATTTAGACACAGACTGACACACATGCCTCCCTGACGATGTTTATTTTATCTTTAGGTCTGACTCACCGCTGCCCTCTGGAAGGCTCCTTTTGTGTAGGTGCCCCCTCCTCTGTAGTTGATAGCTGGGATCTCCTGGTTGAACAAGGAACACTTGTGCTGGTGGGACTTTGGCGCTGAGATGTGGTCCACCCTCGTCACTACATGGGTCTTGGATGAGAAGGTGACCAACGCCACCCGCGTGTCCTCTGGAGCAACAGGAAAGTCGGACAGCATCTTGCGTACGAACCTCAGCTCGCTCAGGAAGTTATTGGCCCCCACGCTGGACGACTCATCCACCAGGAAGACCAGGTCCAAGCAGGAGCTTTTTTCTCGTAGCTCACGGACATTCCGCTTAAACGCCTGGCCGAGGCGCTCCACTTTGCTCTCTGCGCTCTCTGACAAGTTGCCGGCTGACGAGGAGGTGGTTAGGGGTGGCATCTGCCTGGACCGGCGGGACTGCAGCTGGGGTTGGGATTGTTGGGCTGCCGGCCAGGCTGTGGTCCATCCATCCAGGATGCACAAGACCAGAAGGCAAATAGTCCATGATGGTTTTAAAGAGTACCTTTGAGAAAACATAGTGACAGTCCGCACAACACCTGCACTGAAGAAAGGACTTTGTAGAAAAGAAAAAAAAAAAAAAAGACAACGTGGATCCTCTATCCAAGAGGAATTTAGTGAATTTAAATGCTTCCTATGCCTGTGTCAGCGTCCAGGAACATAGCAGACCGTAACAATTCATTGCAGGTTTCCTCAAAAGCATTGCTAAATGAAGATGAGGAGTCTTCTCTTTTCATTCAAAATGTGGCTCTGTCCATCTGCTCTTCTCCCTCCAGTGGAAGAAAACTCCAGTCCTGTCTGGAAAAATGTTTAAGCTTTCTGTCTGCCTGTCCACAAAAATAAATTGGTATATCTGGCTTTTTTGTGTAAATGTACTGTTTGAAGCGTGTTAAGAGTCTGTATATCTATATGTCCTCTCTCTACTTCCAGCGTCTTCGGTCTGCAAGTCAATCTTTTAGTGTGTGCATCAGACCCAAAAAAACCCAAGCCTCTTCAATCCTCTTCAGTCCCAGTGTGCTGCCCCTCAGGCTCCTGTTTTCCTACGTGACGCTCCTGCCTGCACCGTCAGCCAAGCTCTGAATGCTTGTTCCCCTCTTCTCCCCAAACCATTTAAAAAAAACACACGAAGGAGGAGGACGGAGGAAAAAAGTTGAGAGACAGAGAAGCTGAGGGGAAAAAAGGGGGCAGTCTAGTCGTGGCCGTGAAGTCATTTTTTTCCCCTTCATTTCTCCTCCTCCTTTTCTCCCACCTCCCCCTCTCTCCCTATCTTTTTCTCACCCTCCCCCTACTCCCCCCTTCTCTGTATCTGTCTCTCTCGTCCTGACAGAAGAGTGAGGTTCGACGTCAGTGCAGCTTGCCTGTCACCTTGTCAACATTCCCAAAAAAAAAAAAAAAGCAACAACCACCGTACACTTCAGGTAACATCACAATGAGATTAAACAAAGTGAGAATGAAAGGTGGGATGAAGGGAAGAGAGGGCAAAAAGATAAATAAGATTAAAAAGTCAGACAAGATTTAAGAAGCAACATCAGACAGATGCAGAGTTTGGAGAAAAGTCTGAAATTTCGATCTGTGCTTCAGAGTTAGGAAATAGTTAAGTCAGCTCAGGATATGTGCTTTGTCAAATCATCACTCTTTCAGCTGCTATCATTTTCTATTTGTGTATATTGTTTAAGAAATAAAAAAAGAGGAGGAAAGAACTGCCCTTCTCACTCTTTAGATGTGTCTATTTCTTCCTGCACCACAGGGATTCACACACACTCTTTCACTGCACTGCTTCTCTACATCTCTTCAGTCTTGTATAGCCTCTCCCTCTTTCTCCTTCTCTCTCTGCTGTCGTGTTTTCCTTCAGTGATTTTATCTGTAACCAAAACAAAGGCAGCCGGTGTTACAGAGGCACACTGTGCCTATTAAACCAAAGGCCTGAGATTTACAGCAAAGATCTGGCTTTAAAATTAGCTGCAGAGGCTCATGAAGAAGAAAGAGACAAAATATATAGAGAGAAAGAAACAGGACAAGGAAAAGAAAATGAAGAAATGAGGGAGATTAAGACAGGGACCAAAGTAGAAAATGAGATACACTACATGGCCAAAAGTATATGGACATATCAACGTTTCAACTAGTCTATACATGATAGGCTTGTAGAATATCTCATTCCAAAACCATGAGCATTATTCTCCTGCTATAACAGTCTGCATCATTTAGGTAAGTCTTTCCACAATATTTTGGAACCTGGCTGAAGGGATTGCTTCCATTCAGCCACAAGAGCATCAGTGAGGTCGGGCACTGAGGTAGGTAGGGCTCGCAGTCGGTGGCCAAATGTATCTCAAAGGTTTTGGATGAGGCTGAGGTTAGGGCACTGTGCAGGCCAGTCATGTTCTTCCACACTAAATTTAGAATAAAATTTCTTTATGGACCTCACTTTGGCATGGGGGCAACGTAATGTTGACATAGGAGAGTTGCCACCAAGTTTCAAAATCACTGTATTCTGCAGCATAAACATTTCCGTTGATTGGAATTAATGGTTGTTTTCTCAATTAATCGTTTGGTCTATGAAATATCAGAAAGTCAAAGAGCCCAAGGGGATGTCTTTAAATGTCTTGTTTTGTCCAAGAAACCCAAATCCAAAACCCAAAGAAATTCTTTGACAATAATATAAGAGAGGGAAATACAGCAAATCATCACAAATGAGTAGCTGAAAACAAAGTATTTGGCATTTTTGCTTGAAAAATTACTCAAATGATTATTCGATTATCATAATAGTTGATTTTCTGATGATTGATTAATTGTTTCAGCTCTAACCAGATCATAAGAGGTCTAGCCCAAACCACGAAAAACAGCCTGAGATCCAAACTATATAAAGGTATGTGGGCAGGGGTGTCTACATACTTTTGGCCATATAGAGTTTAAAATGAGATAAACAAACAAATACAGAAAGTGCAATAGGCAAGACAAAGTAAAAAAAAAAAGACATAAAGAGTAAAGAGAGGTCACAGGAACAATAAAGAAATGGGAAGTTGGCAGAGGGTGTGTGTGTGTGTGTGTGTGTGTGTGTGTGTGTGTGTGTGTGTGTGTGTGTGTCTGTCCACCAGAGCAGTCCAGTGCAGTCAGTCTTATACTATTAGCCACAGCTCAGGCACACAGAGTGTTTATTAGCCTGTATAAGCCAGGCTTTCTCTGTCTCTCTCATTTAACGGCACTGGAAACTTTTGCACCAAAGAGGTGGGAAGAGAAAGTACTGGCCAGAGAAACTGACTGAGACACAAACACAGAAATATAGAGACTAAAACACACACACACACTAACACAGATGCAGATAGAGACACAAAAACACCCACTCTTGCTCTCACACATGCTGAAAGGGGGATGAGCACAGCTGTGACTTCCTGCTTTTTGGCACTTGAGACCCCTCACCAGACTTTCGTGGGGGTCCCAAGGGAGATAGGGGGTGGTGGATGGAGAGGACTAGGCTTGTGAGTGTGTGTTGATGGGGGGTTGTGTGTTGGTCCCACTGAATATTCAAGCAAAATCTGCGAGGGAGTGTGCCTATATGTAATCTGCACATTTTGAGTAAAGGTTTAATTGGTTTTATGACATTTTTACAGATTAAAAAAATATAAATTCCATGACAAAAAAAGTCAAACAAAAGACTCTAAAGGCTTTCTTATCTTTCCTTCAATGCTTCAGTCATAAAACAAACGTTTTCTTCTTCAGGTATAAAATGTGCAGCCAGGCATTACATGATGTGCAGCCACCCATTTAGCAGAGTCTAAACCATTTCAAATCAAAATAAAGCAGTGGAAATTTTTCATTGAACAAAATACAAAAAAAGACCAAACAAATAAGCAGACATTCAGTCTGCTGCAGATCAAACTTAATGTCTGCCTTTTTAAATTCCAGACAATTTAAGGCCCTTTTTTTAGACATTGACTTTCAAAAACAAAAATTAAGACATTTTTAAGGATCTTTGGGAAGCATGTGAACACAGGATGAATGATGTGTGCAAATGTTCACACACACACACAACACACACACACAACACACACACACACACACACACACACACAGGCTAAAAAGCTTGATCCACTCATAGTCAGAAATAAAATATGTCGCACAAGGATAGGTCACAGACACTGAACCTCAGCTGTTAAGACACTTACTTCTGCTTTCTTCCACACTTTGCCTTTCTTTCTTTTTCCTCTGTAAAAGCAAAAAGACTCAGAGGTCAACGATTGTACGATGGCAATGGATGTCAAATGAGAACCTCTTTATTCCCTTTCACACATGTTCTCTTGCTTGTCTGTAATCCCGTGACAGCAGGCTTAAGCATCAGATATACTACAGTTGACAACACATTTCTCATATTTCTTGGCATTTCTATCCTAAAGGATGAAGCACGTATCTCAGCAGGACAACCTTTCTGAAACATTCCTTCACAGCTCAGAATCAGGCAAAATATTCTTCCTGTGTGAGCTGAGAGAAAAAACTCATTTGTGTTCATAGTAGGTATGCTTTACATGTAGTTATTAATGTCCTTGCTTTGGAAACAGCCCCAAAAACAACTGCCAATTTCGTCAGTTGCTAGCTTAACATTAACGTTAGTTACTGATTAAAATGCTGGAATTGCCTTTGCAGGGTAACTTAGACTGAAAGGGTAATACTTTCAATTGTACTCAAGACTAATGTCATCATTTAGAAATGTTAAAGAGCATTTAAAACAACAAAAAGGAGACACCACAGACCAGGAACAACGTTCACTCTTTAACAAGACCGCTCACCACATTTAGCTAGCTAGCTTAACAGTTTCAATTAGCTAGTTATCATTAATTAGCTTAGCAGCGCCAGCCAGGCTAACGTTAATGTAAACTTTACCATGTCTGCTTAACTGGTAACTGAAATGAGCTACAAATGAGAAACCTTGGCCTTTTGGTAATTTAAACCACGTCTATTAACAGTATAAAAACTAAACTAAAAGCTCACTTACCAATAACTCTTCCAAGAGCCTCTTTTCCCAGTCAGCCCATACGTTGATACAGAGTTATGTTACATTGCCCACTGCAGGCGGCTGCATGTCAATACAACACAAATGTGTGGATGATGCTATGACACACTGTGGCCGCTAGATGGCACACTAATATAAATGTGTGAGGACGGACGAATCTGAATATCATGCATCAGTTTTGACAATTCTTATAAATATGTCTCAAGTCCTCCAACGTTATTGAAGTATGGAATACTGAGTGCCCCTAAAAGTATTAACAGAAGTGCACTTAGGTCAAATAAAGTACCATTATTCATGACAGCATCACATCAGCTAAACACCAGACATCACGTTTTGCTCTGGTTGGTAGTTTTATAAATCAACTCAGCAGCTTGTCAAAGCACTATTTTGCAAGAGTTAGGGCTCTGCATGCCTGTGGTTGTGCACTAATTTCCTTGCAATATCACTGAGTTGGGTATCTATATTAGATAAAGTATGGAAACTCAATAACAAAAATATGCGGAATGTGATAATCAATCTAAGGTTCCTTGTGTCCGACACCCAACCTGAGACCTTGGCCACATTCAAGTAATATTCAGATTCAGACTTCATTTATGTGCTTCCTCTTTATGATATGTTTCTGTGACATTGCTCAATTGTCCTGTGGGGACAAATGACAGTGAAATGAAAGTGAACACTGATTGATTGATAATAGACACAATATGTCCTTAACGAGAGGTTAAGCATTTGCAGCATATTAGTCAACATATTTTATTCCCAAGTGCTCTGAACCTTCCAGAACAGCTAAAGAAATGAGTGAGACCAGCTTTTCATCAGGTGTTACATTTATCAATCTGTTCCTGCAGATTGATAACAGCTTGAGTTTATTTTGCGCTCATGCTCGCTTCATAGTTTTTGTCATTAATAAATCTCCACAGACAGATGTTAATGGTCAAGCCAGGCACACAGACATACTGCAGCATGTTGGGTGTGTGTGCTACTACACAGTCATCCAGAATATCAATACATCTGCCGGATCAGAATGCAGCGTGCATCCAGTTTGTCAGTGAAGTGTATGAATTTATATCTGTGTGTGTTTGTGGGTTAGATATAAAGCTGTGTCAGATGACAGTGGTAAAACGAATGGCTTTATGTTTAGCTGAAACTATTTATAGTCAGGGCTGCACTCACACACAGCATAAATATTTTATAAGTCCAACCAGCCTTCAAGAAAGTGACGTCCTTGAGGTAGAAAATCGACCGTACACACTCACAGATTTATTGTTCTTTACTGAATAACCTCATACATCTAGCCTATAGCAGCAATCTAGCTGTACGATTACTCAGAACCTGTCTGGTTTTTGGTAGCCACCAAGGTTACGATCAATCAATACACAAAGTCTTTCAATTTCAGATTTTATAAATAGTGACCAATACAATAAATAATTTCTGCCTCATGTCATATTTTGTCACCACAAATTGTGTTGCATCCACAAAGATCCAATCAGTGACCTTCGTTCTTTAAGACATGTAAATGTGAAGATATTAGCATTCACAACAGGCACTCAGGCATGTTTGCATGCAAACATGTTCATTAACCTTCATTTTCAATGGCGCTCTGACTCACATTCATACCGTCACACATTCCTGCAGGCCACTGAAGAGAATATGAGTTATGTGTCTTGCCTAAGGGCACTTAAAGTAATAATCTCAAAGATTTTTTATTTAAGGGTAGTTTACATGCTTTAATATTATATTCAAAAAACATACCACAACAACCTCATGCTGTCTGAATATACCTGTATTCACTCTCTGTCTGAAACGCTCAGTTTCAGCAGCTGTCTTTTTAAGCCCCCCTCCCAAAAAGCGCAGTCTGCTCTGATTGGCTTGCGAGAAAATGATAGTCTCTGCTAGTCTCTGCTAGCATGAAAACAAGTGAAAGTGAGATCCAAAAACACACCTTGTAACTTTAGGCAGCTACGTCCTTAGCTGCTGGGTGATTGTGTATTCATACAAAGACGAGATAAATGCACACATGTACACAAAAACACACACACCATGAGGGCTGAGTATGTTAGAGACCGAAGGGAAGCGCCATCGTGGGAAAGGTCCACAAAAAAGAAAGGTGTCAGATTCCACACCTTCACAAGAGCAATAGATCATACAGTACACACACACACACACAATCAACACACACAAAAGCAAATAAATTCAGGCAGTCATCATACCAACAGTCCCTCTCAACTTCAGCCTATACTATGAAATGTGCCTTTTAACTGTATCACACCATCTTCCTCAGCTAGTCTATAACGTGTCCTTTAAAAAGAGAGCTCACTGCTGTCACATATACTCTGATGAAGGCTTTAGTCCCGAGCCCTGTCAGCAGATTAGTCAGTCCATTTGTTGAAAAATTCACCATAATGATCCAAACTGTTTTACTACAGTTTTACCCTGTCCCCCCCCCTGTCCCCCCACCCCACCCCAACAAAAATATGCACCATGTATGCAACAACCAAACACATTTGTGACTAATTCAATTTCCTCAAAATAATGGCCACACAGACAGCATTTGTGGCCCCCTGAGAGTCTGGAGCAGCAGGGCAGCCGCCCGCTCTGCATTGATATCTGGACACACACATCTGGACAGATCGTACATCTGCACAAAAAGCATTTCACAATACATTTCTAAATACACAAATAGGTTTCAGATACACAAAAAAGGTTTTACACTGTTCAAATCAGTTCAAGCTTTTCTCTCTCTCTGTTTCTTTCTTACTTCTTATTTATCTATGAGATGAAGCAGGAAAAGGAGAAAGAAAGGAGACAGAAGACAAAGAAGAGGAATAAACAATAAGAGGGGAAAGAGATCCTGTGATAGATGGAGGAGGAAGGCAGGGAGGAGTGGGAGAGAGTAAGACGAGGAAGTCATTATTAGAAGCAGTGTGAACTGGATTCAGCCAGACTTCCATAAAAACAGCCCCGTCCAAGAAGTGCTGACAGTCAGGGAGGGGCTTGACCGAGGGGGGTAGAGGGGAATAAATAAGGGAATTGCACAAACACATTCGTGAAAAAGAGGATACTCTGCACTACCTTGTGAATAACACCCAGATCTTGTTTTTATCTGTACGAGTCATTCTCATTCCTCCTCAACCTTAAAGAGAAAGTTGTGGTCGATAGTTGTTCTCGGAGGTTCTTAAAGAACACAAACACACTCAGCCACTGGCTCAGCTGATCAGAATTATTGTACGTGCCAAATCCCTTGTTATTCTTCAGGGATGTCTGCTGGTAGTTTTAGATAGGGAATGAGGAATAAGATACACAGAATTTAGGGAAATCTATGCAAAGAAATTAGCATGAAATCAGTGTTTCTTTATGTCTATATCTGCTGTTTACATACTAACTAAACTGAATGTGTACATTATTTCTAAGCATAATCTGTTGGAGGAATTGTTTACATTAGATTTGGATAAAGTAGCAATCTTATGTCCTTTGTCCCAGTCTGACCTTGCAATGATAGGAACGATGATTCAGAAAGTAAACAGTTATATTAAGGATCTGGGTAAACAAAGAGCCGGATGAGAAACATGAAGTGTGTCAGCTGTTAGCAGTTTGGAGACGTAACTCTGTGAGCGATGTGACGAGAGGTAGACAAGTTCAGACCGGCTTGAGTTTTGAGACACACGAGGAGAGCTGAAATCAAAACGTGTGATTATGTTTTAACAACTATTCTTTTACAAAAGGTTTTATTCATAGCAACTGACTGACCAAAAGAAGTTTGTCAGGATACGTATGAGTACATGAGAAGTGTATTTCCCAGCAAGCAAACAAATAAACAATAATAATGGCATAATGAATAGTAGCAGATAAAACGACGTTACACATTGTCAATGCATTTGTTGTTCATATAAAAATATTGATTGGTGCAGCTAAACGCAAGTTTAGAGAGTCTGTTCATTGATAGACTAGAAAGTATAAGAGCACTTGGAGAGCTCAGACCTCCGCCAAGGCCACTCCCTATCTTACAGTTTTAAAGAAAGTGAAATGATTTGTGTATCTGCTCCGTGATTCGGATCCGTTCCAAGACTTGATGGGTTCTTCCTTGGCCCATGCTACTAACCTGACGCACCAGATGGTTTGATAACACAGAACCATCTGAGAAGCCGTCATTGGAAACTGTTTGGGAAAGGGCAGGCAAAAAACCTAGCAGGTGATTGGATGAACCATCCAATTAATAACACACACCTATACCACACCCATAGCTGCCAGCTGATAGTTCAGACACAAACGCATTACTTTAAAGCCTGACAAGATTCTAGTCTAAAACATTGTTAAAAAAAAAATTTAATTTTCAATGATGAAAAAAAGCTTAATTTCAAAATAAGATAACTGTTTGCATGATTTGAAAATGTATCATTAGATAGATAGATAGATAGATAGATAGATAGATAGATAGATAGATACTTTATTGATCCCCAAGGGGAAATTCAAGGTCCCAGTAGCTTAAAGACATCACACACAACATACATAATCATAAACAGGATGATAAAATAACAACAAGAAAAAATCCATGAATAATATGGACAATAAAAGAAAAGATACTAAATAAAAAATCCCCATGAATGTACTAAGGGATGTATAAGCATGAGACGCTTTGCAGTGACAGGGCAGGTAAGGTGCTCTATAGTAAGGTGCTCTATGAGAGTGTGTGTCATGGTGGTAGTGCAAATAAGTCGATTAGTGCAAGGATAAAGTCTGAGACCAGCATTAAATATGGACAATATAAGATAATAATGTAGTATAAAAATTATATATCAGTGCAAGGATAACATTTAAAAAAAGACAGCATTAAATATGGGCATTATAAGGGAATAAAGTAGATTGTAGGATAGACACAAATCAACAGTCAATTTTAGAGGTTTGAAGAAATAGGGTTATTATATTTTATACATGTAAAACACAACAATAGCAGCTATTACAAATCACCCGCCACATCTTCTCCACATCTCATGGACACTGAATAATAAAATTATTATTATATTATTATTTCCTGTTCATACGTTATAGATTTTCTCTTTACCCTAAAATCAGCTACCCCTATTTTGGGGCCGTGGTCTCAGCATGTGTTCTCGAACACATTGTCCCAGAACTCATATGTTTCTGGACACATGGTAAACACAAGGCTCAAGTTACCATCTCTACTCCCATGCTCACATGCCCCCTTCACCACTTTTCTCCTCCTCCTCCTCCTTTTCCTCTTCCAGCCCTTCAACCCTGTTTTTTAGTATAGTGCTTATTTCTCCTCTCTTTACCCCTCGGTATTTTCTGCAACTCTTACTTTAAATTCAAGAATTCCTTCAAACTTCTTCAAGAAATGTAAATCCTTTGACCTTTTTCTCTCTCTGCACACTCCCTCTCTCACGTCTCCATCTCTCTCTCTCTCTCTCTCTCTCTCTCTCTCTCTCTCTCTCTCTCTCTCTCTCTCTGTCTTTCTCCAACTTTCCCCCTCTTCCCTCTTTTGTGCAACTGGCTGTCACAATAATGAAATTATAGTTGAGGATTAATACAAATAATTGTGATTAACAATTTTGTCTTTTACCTGTTAATTTGATGCCACACAGTGGTGGTGCTGTTGTGTTTGGCTTTGCAACTAGACCCAAATCCACGTTGTTAATTTTAGTCACTGCACATCGTAATGAGCATGTGCTTCTGAATGAGCATGTGCTTCCTCAGGACAGGAAGACAATTTCTTGGAAAACACACCAGTGTCATCGCCCTGCTCCTTATTTAGTGTTAACAGGCAAAGCAACGTGCTGCTGATGTGTCTAAAAACATGTTGAACATAAGTTTGTCACACAACAAACATTTGTCTACAGTGTATACACTGACTTCTATCTATCTTATTGTGAACTAATCAACCAGTACTTGAAGCTACATTATTTAAGTATTAAATAACATGTTGAGGAAGGCCAAATTACATATTATTCCCTGTTCTATACTCATCTCTCTCTCTCTCTCTCTCTCTCTCTCTCTCTCTCTATATATATATATATATATATTTAGGTGGATTAGTTTTGGGGTCTGTGCCACCTAATACAGAGTTGTTTGTAATACTATGTTCCCTGAGATAAATAGGAACAGTTTTTTGGTTATGACACAATGTCTACTCCTCTTCTTTCTCCTCCTCCTGATAGTATCCTTTTTGCTGGTTTTAACTTGTGCCACTTGTTTTTCGGCTAAAGCCAACACTCAGGACTTAGTGTTCTGTTCTCCTTCACTCCGACACAATCAAATTACAGGGAGGAGCGATTTCACAGAGTATTTGTTGTGTGCAAATCTGCAACCTGTTTATCGAGAACCTGATTAGGTTGATACAGGTGGAGAATTGAATTTACTGTAACCAGACGAAACGGTAATCAAACAACAGTGTGCAGAGACTCAGTTTGATGAAATAAAGGAAGCAAAACATGCTTATAGAGGAGATAATACTGTAACCAGATTCTTAAAGACATGACAACAACTTATCTCGTCCCAATACAACCATCACAGTTAAACAGTAGCTCTGACCCGTCAACATGGTCTCACGGCAGTTCGTGTAATGGTCACGTTATTTTTAATCTATTGATACTTGTTCACGGGGACGTTTTTGTTGTCAAACTTCCATAATGGATAAGCAACACCTCCCTGATTAAACATGCAAGTGATTAACAGCTGTTTGCATTGCATTATGATCTGATTTCCCAAATCAAACACTTCATTAGTTACCTCTCATATTTTTTGCCTCAGTCTTTGTCCTAATTCAGATGGTTTCTGTTTAACAGAACAAAATTTTAATTGAAAAGGTAAATGGTATGGGACATTAAAACCATCACTAAGAAGAAAAAAAAAAGTTTCACATTGGGGACTGTACAAAACTTATTAGGGTGGTCAGAGAAAAGAAAAAGAACAAGACAAAATAAATAAATAGATATAACAGTTCTATCTCTGGATCAGGATTCAAACACACACACTTCATCATCTCTTCATTCACACTTAACAAAAACATTTAAAGCTTTATCTTGTAAATTAGGGGAAGGCTTTTATATTTACATTATTGCTTTTAATTGATTTTTTTGTAAATGAAATATTAGAATCAGCTCTTCTCCCTCCCACAATACCTTTCATACAGTCCCTTAAGAGAAAGCAAAACAAGATAAAAAGCAGTGGTGACCTGTAGAAAGAATATACTAAAAAACATGAACAAAGAATATACTAAAAAACATGAACAAAAACACAATTTTGAACATTAAATATCATATCATAGCTTGAGTAATTGAACGCACTCATAATACTGTGGATTATGACATATAATTAACATACATACTGTATGCTAAGGTAAGAGGGAACACAAATGTACTGACATGTTGAAAAATAAGTGTACTATTTGAGAGTGTTCAGTAAGCAGAGAGCAGAAGAGCTCAGCTCAGTGCATTAGTGAGATGACTCTGGCCCACTTCCAGGTTCTGTACTCTCAGTTTATCAGGAGGGATATCAGTATAATTCTTCTCCCAGGTCTTTTCTGAAAGAATGTGTTGGTGTGTCGTTTTTGGTTTTAACTAGCAGTAATCTATCCTCTTTCATCTCTCTTTTAATTGGCTTCTGGTGCATCTGACCAGAGGGAGACCCAGACAGCTCAGGGCCATGAAAACTGTTTTTCACTTAATCTCAGACTTCACATGATCATATGCTGAAATGACTCGGAATCAGAATCCGGTTTATTGCCAAGTAGGTTTTACATACAAGGAATTTGCTTTGGTGTTTTGGTGCATAACATTAACACAGTAAGAGAAAATGAAATCAACAATAAAAGCAAGTAATGCAAAAATCAAGAGACATAAATGTAGAATAGAACAATGGGTAAGTATAACAGCCTTAGCTATCTGAAGATCATACATTTCAAGGACTGTAGAAAAAAAGTCTGCTTTTAAAAGCTTTTGGACCAAACTCTGGTAAACCAGCCATTATTGTTGATGTTATTGTCCAATCCTTGTTGGAAACCTGCATCTCCCTGTGGTCTGCGTGCCTGGCACCACAGCCATTACCTCCCTGTTTGCATGTTATTGTTCCAATTTTCCAGCCACTGAGCAGCAAACAACCTGAAACAGCTGGGTTACTCATTAACAGTCTTATCTGGTGAATCTCCATGCCTTTCACCACCCGATTTATCACCTGCCAGGGATGTAGTGTGTGTCTGTGTGTGTCTGTGTGTGTCTGTGTGTGTGTGTGTGTGTGTGTGTGTGTGTGTGTGTGTGTGTGTGTGTGTGTGTGTGTGTGTGTGTGTGTGTGTGTGTGTGTGTGTGTGTGTGTGTGTCTGTGTCTGTGTGTGTGTGTACGTGTCTGTGTGTGTGTGTGTGTGTGTGTGTGTGTGTGTGTGTACGTTTGCTACATATATGTGTGCACATGTTTCAGATGATTACATCAGCCTACATGTGTTTGGAAGGTGGAATGTGTGCAGATAAATGACTGCAGAGGTGTATCCGATTATTTGATCTGCCTTTTGGAAACATCATATCATCATATCTTTAATTAAGGTGATTTAAATGTTTTAACCACAGCTGACAGATTACACATTTCATCTATGAGGCTGAGAAAATCATAAAACCCTCACCGTTGTATTTGAAACAACTGTATACTATAGAGTGTGCGAATACAGGCATTGTTTGTGTCCTGCGTGCATGTCCCCTACAGACAGCTATGCATAAGTGTGTAGCGCTATCAGAGTAAATGCCCAGGGTCAGCTTTACAACATTGATGAACTCCCTTCAACAGCTGACTCAGGACATGCCTGTAAAGTTCAAACCAAGCGCCACTGCACTGTCTGAAAATCACTTCTCTTGCCTTTCTTCACCATTTTTTTTTCAATTTTGACTCAATAAGTCTCTCGCTCAAATATGGAAAATGTCTTCAGATATGAATTGTTTCTCAATCTGCATTCTCAGTGCTCTCCTTTACCAGTAATAGTAGGAAGCTGCACTAGGATTCAGAATTAGAGTGTCTTAGAATATTAAAACAGTTTGGGATTTGTACTCCAGCATATTGGATTTGAAATGACATAATGAGTGTTAGGTTAAAGTGAAGAGTTTCAGGTTTAATTTACGGGTACCAACATCCATACTGTGTAAACATTGTAGCACTCATAAACACAGTCGCACAATTTTAGGACAGTGTAGTAGAACAATGATCACTTTATAACATAAGAAGTGGTTAGCTCTCAATTGTCCAAGTCAGTAACATAACCTTAGGGCCTCACGACCACAAATGTCGTCCTCATGGTGGCCTTAGAAATGTCAGAGCATCACCAAAGTTACTGACATGCAATGTCTGGGGATCATGAATGTCTGTACATTATTTCATTGCAATCCATCCTGTAACTGTTGAGATATTTCACACCTACGTGGTGGACCGACCTACCAACAGACTGACATTGCCATCCCTATAGCCATGCTGCTAGCTTAGCTATACTGTGCATATGATGTGGATTTAAACACTCTCATATTAAAAGTGGAAGTCAGCAGTTTAACCTCAGTAGTTTCATTTCAAATCCAATTGGCTGGCGTACAGAAACAACACTGACGGCAGTGTCCATACAATATAGAGTAAGATGATTCATGCCTTTACTTTGCCATCCTTGTTCATCTTTTCTCTGTACTCTGCTCTTTGTCCATGTCCCCCCCCCCCCCACCCCGAGTCTTATCTCTTTGGTCAAATGGTCCAGTAAGCTAATCAAAACACACACACACACACACACACACACACACACACACACACACACACACGTACAGAAGCACACACACGCATCCAACTAAACACAAGCCATTTATTGACGGAATACCGTGACTTGAACAAATACTGACCCCTTCCTTCTAAGCTGTTAAGTGCTTAGAGGCTGCATGATGAGTAAAACCAGTGGAATATTACTGAATACTTTGCATTTTTTTAATGGGACTGAAATCTTCAATATTCCTAAACAAAAATATTTAAATAGTTGGGCTGATAGAAATTTTGTTACAGTTTGTTGAATGGCAGTTTAACAAATAAAATACACGTCATTGTTATCTTGCTGCAAAGTTGAAAGTTTTAGCAGCCTGGGGGGGGAGTTAACATTTACATTACATTACATTTGTTTTTAAACTAACTCATATTGGGTATTTAATAAAGAATTTGAGTATTTTTACTTTTGGCCAGTAAATAAATTAACACATTAAATATTAAGTTTTACAATTGTAATCTCATCTTTCCATATTCAAACAAAAGGGATGTGGTAAATTTCCTAAAGCTATTACCTAGTAATTGTTTTAACAGAGCCCTTCATAATGTAATGTGAATAATTAAATTAAAAGTATGCAATTAAAAGCAATCTAATCTAATCAAGCAAACAATGCCAAATGGAGGCAGTTTGGATTCAATCAGTGTGTAGGGAAGACCTCTACCCTACCACAACCCAAACAATAAGGGGTCATTATGTATGATCCCAAGGCCTTTCTACAGTATACGTGTATAATCAGCAGAGAATGGAATCAGATCAGAAGAAGACAACATTCATGATTTCATATGGCAGAAAAAAACAAGGAACACCTTACACCTTTAAAATAAGAACTAGTTGACGTGAAAATGTTTAAGTTTAGGTTTTATGGACTTTGATGTAGCTGTGATCAAGGAGGAACTTCCATTATATCAGCTGTTCCTTTAAGAAAGGCCAAAATCGAACTAACCTAGGAATCAACAACGGAGAACATCATTTACCACAGCGGTTCCCAGTTCATTTGGAGAGTTATTTCCCCCTTTTAGATTGTTTCATTTGAACAATTGTTGGTACCCTGAAAGGGTCAAACTACAGTATTTCACTAGACAGAAGCAAAAAGTATCTGAACATGTCCAAAGAGTTAAATTATCAAGTAGATGCAGCTCTAACAGCAGTTATGAATTTGGTTTAATAGTGGCATGCAGTTAGCGTGACCATCCCGCAGTAGAAGGAAGCTTTTAAAGGAAGCTCAAAACCTGGCCATACTTGCTGACCTACTAAAAAATACTATGGGTATGCACGGCAGTAAAATGTCAACAAACTGACCCACTGAACTGTTTACTAATGGTCAAACATGTGTATTGTGAGTGAGCAGTGTGTACCGCTTCCTGCTTCACTGACTAAGTACATTTAGAGTAGCTTTACACTGCAGAACCAAACTTTTCAGACAGTTTACGTTGTGCAGAGTGCAGCACAGAGTCAAAGAATCTGGGTCAGAGGTACAGCTCAACTCTGCAGCACTAAAGTAGCACAAGAATGCAAGCAGTATTTTCATCTGTTGAGGAGATTCACGTGTCCTTGTTGTTCAGCCCATTCAGCAAAGAACAACACCAGCTTGCTCAGTTTTGTAGAGATTAGTAGCCGAGAATATGTAATTTCTGCCTTTTTGTTCTGCTGACTATCATGAGTCAACAGTTGTTCAGGAAGTGCCAGGGGTCTCTCAGGTGAATCTGAGGTTTCCTATGAAATCGCAGGAGATGCTGATAAAGCAAAATGTGTTGGACATTAACTGAAAGACTCAGGTTCAAGGCCTCTCGCCCTGGCCTGCAAGCATCAGTGCAGCTGGAGTGTCCTTGAGCAAAACCCTGAATCAATTTGTAACTGCTGTAATCTGCATTGCTGATATAAGAAGATACAAGAAGTGAACTGCAAAGTTAGATGGACTTTCAGGACTTGACCTTTACAATCACGGGGCCCTATTTTAACCATAGACAATTAAATGAATGGACAAAGTGACGCCATAGACTTCCACGGAGACCAGTGAAGGATATTAGAAGCACTATTCCGGTGAGCGCTGAGCGTTACTGCGCATCCTCCAACTGAGAGAGACGACGTAGATGTGACGTGAGCAACGTGTTTGAAAGTTGTAAGTCTTCTGGTAGCTGTGCCAAGAGAAATCTCAATCATTCCCAATCTTGCAGAGCGGAGAGCGTAGGTATATGTAAGGAGATAACATAGGCACAGGCTAATTATTGCTAACTAAAATGCTAGTTAACATTAGTAATTAAACTTAAACAGCTAATAAGTCGAAACTGCCTGTGAGCTTCTCCTGTACTATACGGTAATTCCTCTACTATGCGACAGTAAGTCGCATGGTTATGACACAATTGTTAGCTTATTTTTACAAAAACGTCTGCTACGGAGCCATACATGAGGTACAAGGTAATCGCTGTCAACATGATGCCAAAATGAATGGCAGGTGATGTCTTTTTAGCATCGAAATATCTCCATAGGATGTACGCTTTGCGAATGCTCACTTACCCCCTTGATTTTAACGATTCAAGTGCACGATGTGAAGCGCATGGCGCAGGTGCGTTTAGGGCATGTCCAAATCCACTTTTGCTAGTTTGACGGCAGAAAAAAGGGTCTGTGCACTGGGCGCATGGTTCAAAAGGGTTGTAGCCTACTTATGGCGTTTTTCCACTATGTGGTACCTGGTCGACTCAGCTCGACTCTACTCGCCTTTTTGGGTTTTCTATTATGAAAAGAAGTACCTGGTACCTGCCAATAGGTACTTTTTTTAGTATTACCTCCGTCGAGGTTCCAAGTGAGCTGAGGCGATACCAAAAAGTGACTTGAAAACCTGCAGACTACTGATTGGTCAGAGAGAATCGTCACTAATCACTGCATCATCCTTGCTAGCGACAGACAGGGGTGTCCTGAACAAACCCGCCATTTTTATATAGTTTAGCCAGCGGTGTTTATTTTGCTGCCTCTAGCTTCTTTTGAAACAAAAATTGTCTTCTGGCTGTGGTAACAGCCACATCCCAAAAATCAAAAACACACATTCCACATTCTGTGTGTGTGTCACGTTAAGTCACGGCAGTTTCCTGCAGTGTTGCTATGACGACCAGCCACGCTCGCCTCGCACATGAGGCCGTACTAAGGGGTGTTACCATAGACTGTATATTATTAACAGTCTATGGGTGTTACAGACTCAACGCATCGGTAGGCATTCGCGTCCGCAAGGCTACGCATCGCTATTATTTATTTATTATTTATATGATAGTTCATCGCAATTACACTCCAATAAAATAGCTCTCCTCGTCCAAAATAGTCTCTCCTCGTCCAGGCTTAGCATGGGAAGCACCAGAGACCACACAAACTCCCCATCCTGATCTCTTTTTCTGTTTAAATGGCGAACATACCACCGCCTATCGCTACGCTGCCTATTTTGTTGCCGCCAATGTAAAATTAGCAATAAGATGCACTCCTCTTCAGTTGCCATTTTGATCTGAATATCACCCGACTCTACTACCCCCTGTTGCGTGAGCGGTGTATTGCATTTCACACTTGCGTCCGCTTGAGCGCATTGCTCGCGTTGCTTGCTCGCGTTGCTTGCTTGCGTTGCCTCAGTAACAGCCCTAAATCTGCAATGGAAAAAGGAGGATGGGGCACCGTGGCCGAGTCAAGCAGAACTGAGTCAAGCAGGTACCATGTAGTGGAAAAATGCCATTAGTGTCTTAATTAATTCATAGGTGTGTTTTGGGCGTAACATGCAATAAACCAATCAGAGTGTCATCTCCCATTCCCTTTAAAAGCCATGCAGGCGGTTTGTACCTTGGGGCATTGCTAATATGATGGAGGATTTGCACTGTAATATTTTTATTGTTAATCTTTTGCATTTTGCATTTGCAGCGTTTGTGTGCTGCTGGCTTCCCTGTGTGTGTTTAACAAGCATAGTGTGCATGTGCTTTGCATGAGCCAAGGCGCATTTTACTAATGCGCTGTTAAAATAACAATGAAATGCTATTGTCTATTGACTTTAGACCAGGTTTTTGTTGGTCAATGACGCTATCACTTCCCTTGCCTCAAGATATAGCAGAATGCACCTGAACACACCTCCTTGTTAGACCAGCACCCCTATGGGCGCAGGTGCATTTGCTATTTAAACGACGTGGGCGCTGGACGGGAAATTGACAAGGTACAGATCCACCTGGCCGTGCGACGCTTCTGTCGCGCCGCGCTCCACTCTATTCGTATGGGTGACGTCAAGCAACTTCAACGTGCACGCAAAGCATTCCTGGAAGGCGGCGCTACATTTGAGAAAATGTTGCGAGTCAAGAACATGGTCAAGAAGCTGGCCGATGCCCAGCTTTATGCAAATGAATCCGTTGAACGCGACGCGACTATCCAGTAGAAGTAGAGCACAGAGGAGACGGGGAGAACGTGGGATCCTTTTTCTGCTAGATTGTAAATTGAGGAACGCCCATCAAGCACAAATGAGGGGAGTTGTCGCGACACCACGCGTCAGTCGTGTCGCAAAAGTGGATCTGTAGACACTTGCGTCGGGCTTTACGCTGCGCTGCGCCGGGTGCAAGATAGAGCCCATGATCTTGTTCTGCACAACAGATTATATACAGTAGCCTACAGAGTAAATCAGTGCTCTAAAGAAAACAGCCTGCTCGCACAGAATTCCATACACAAAATGACCGTTTTTTTTTTTTAAATACACCCATCTTTACAGTTGTTGTTGATACAGTACATAAGTTTATTATTTGGTTTCATCATGCTAAAGTAAAAAAAAAAAAAAAACTGCAAAAAATTTGAATAACGTTATATGCAACTTACAAAAAATGTATATATGTTGCTCTGTCTGTTTAACTTTTATTTTGTGTGTTGTCTCAGCACTTCAGAATAAGGAAATAGCTATTCTCTTTTACTGCACATCCTAATTTAAAGCGAAAGACACTTTGACACTGGAGCTATTTAAGGAAGTAAAAGGCGTTTTGTTTCAAACAATCGAAAACAAATTATCATGTAATGTATGAGTTTAACAAGCGTTTATAGGGGGGTTTATTAGCACACTAGGCACAAAACACTTGCAGGCACATCAGAAAGATAATGACGGACACACCTTCTGATGAGTATCTTATAGCCTACAGAAAGCAAACATTTGCACGCAGACAATGTTGGACAATGGCGAGGCAAAAATGCTTCTAGTGTAGAAGCTGGTGGTGTTCTTTTTTTAGATCTTAATTTAAGACTCATTTTTGACTGCATGCAGGGTCTTAGGTAGAGGTTGGCTCTGGCAGCTTGAACAATTCCTACTACTGGCAGCATGGGGTTAGAGTTAAGTAACAGTAGTTGGAAACCCCCCAGCAGTCTTGAATCATGTAGAGTGACATCTTGTTGAAAGGGCTAAATATAGACTCTGGCTTCTGCTGCAGCTTAAATATTAAGTGTGAATGAGTGAGAGCCTCTGTGCTTGTGTGTGAGTGAATGAGTGAAAATGGGTTGTGTGAGGAAGTGGTTAAGAGGGGGGGTGCAACGGAGGCGGCGCTACGGTAGGCATATGAAGGAGACCGTGTAAATTTACACGAATACAACCTCTCCTTTCCAAAATATAAACACGGGTCGGGAGTGTATGGGGTAGACCTAAACGAGTTTCTTCTGGAAGGAGACCGTGGTAAATTTTTGTTGTTTTTGAGATATTGTTGATTTTTATTTTCTTTGCACGTTAATTGTGTGACTTTAAAGGAATGCCATTGGAATATGCGCTTTTCGCTCGATAATCGGACTTGATGTGCATTTAGATCGCGACCTAATAGCGCCACCTGTGACACCGGCGGGCACCAGAGCAAGAGGCGATTTGGGTTGCCCGCTGTGGTCATACCTGGAAGACGTTACAGTTCCAGCTGCAATCACTATTTTGCTCTGGAGGAACAGGACACTGAATTTAGCACAATATTTCCAACAGCGTTATTTTCTTATGTGCACATTTTTTTCTTGATTTGTTCTGTGTAAAAAAAAAAAAAAAAAAACTCATTGTCACAGGTTGCTGACAGTGCACTAATAATCAACTTTCCTCATCAGATAAGTGCAGCACGTTTCAGCGTACGTAGTTTTACGCACACAATAGACGCTTGAGCTCGAGGCGAGACCAGCGCACGGGCAGCTTAAGGTACTGTGTGGTGGAAACGAAGATATAAACATAACCAAAAAGTAGCCGAGTCCAACCATCAACATGACGGACGGTGCAAGACAACGGAGCAGCACGTCGGGGTCTGCCAAGGATGCTGCCGGTGAGAAGGAGTCGGGAGGTGGAGTAGCGCTCAAGAAGGAAATCGGGCTTGTGAGCGCCTGCGGTATCATTGTTGGTAAGTCTGTGTTGTTATCATTTTCAGAGCCAGGACTACCATGTGGGGCGACCAGTTGTCTAATTCACCCACAGCAACTTTCCCTCACATAGCTACTACCTTTTAATGGCCTGCAGTTTATTTGAGTGTTTGAGAATTTTTTTTTGATGAAGAGAATTAAAATGAGAGTATGAACTGCCACCTGTGTTTCAGTGTGTAAGTGATTGTGATCAGCAGGGTATAAAAGCTGCATTATGATCAGATGACTCCACTTAATGAGGAGCTTAGAGTTCATGATGAATGTGTGGTTGTTTCAAGATAAGGATCCTGGCACAGAGTCAGTGATATTACCTGCATCTGTGCATCGCAACGTTTACATAGACAGTAGTTGTTGTAAAATGTAGCATGTGTTTACTCTACTACACAGTAAGAGCACACACTGGTTTGTAAAAGTAACTCTGTGAAGTCAGATCCCTCTGTCTGTATTGCAACAGTGTAATGCCTCTTTGCCCACCTGTCTTTAATCAATCAGTCTGATGGCATCTTTTCTTTGTAGCCTGGCCAGCGATTATGATGTCTTTAACCTCATTCATCTCTGATGCTCAGAAGATTAGGCCCATTCAGAGCAATTTGTAGGCTCACATGACTGACTTAAGACGCAGTGTGATGGCAAGCTGGCAACATGTGGACAGTCAGAAATTGGCCTACAGCACAGATCCAACCTTAAAGGGGCACTCAACCAATTTTACAAATTAAGCTTAGTTTACTCATCTACATCTACTACAAATCAATCCTCCATGGTGACCAGATTGATTTGCATTGTGGGAAATGTAGGATCCAGGGTTATGGAAATCTCTTGCAAGCCTCTCAATTTGTGTGTAATGACTATATCTAAAGCTAGAGTAACCCAATTAATCTACAAATCGTTTCAGCTGTACATTATACAATAATATTACTGTTAAACTTCATGATCTTATTCATATAATAATGGAGGTAAATGACACAAATCCAGTAGCATGGCTGTACAGAGGCCGGTCAATGGCTGTGACAAACAAAAACACCATCAGTCGACAGGTCGATCAATACAATTGCAGGGATGAAATATTGCACAGGTTGGGCAGGTGAGAGTGTGTGGTCTTTGTGATGACCTTGGCAGACATTGATGAGAAAGGAGAGGATGACTCATTCACTGCGTTTCCACGGTAATGGGAGAAATGTAGCGAGAGTGAGTGTGTATGTGCACATAGGAATTCCCAAGAGAAAGACAGACGGAAGCTGGGAAAAAGGAGGCTAAGAGAGAGAAGAGCGACAGGCAGAGATGAAGAGCAAGAGTATCTTACTCCCTAAATGAAGGCCTCAATTTTGCTCTGCTGTGAATTGCAGAGTAGAAGGTAGATGCAAGGCCAACAATAAACTCAATTTACACACATTTCTATTAATATAATAATATTTTCAAACCTTTCCAAGGCAGTGATCATTCTCTGAGATGATTGCAAATATTGACAGATCACTAAAATCTATAAAAATCTATAAATTTCTTATTTCTTATACTAAATGAGCAACTAATCCCTTTGCTTGTTTCCAACATATTCTCTCTGTAGCCCCACCCTTGAGCGTATCTATACAGCAACATGTAGATAATTCAATTAATAAAACATTTTATATTTTTTATATATATATATATATTTTTTTATGATTATGGCTCTCCAATTATCAGCCTACTATTAAGAAACATATTGTTAAACCACTAATGCTATCGTAGAGGATTTTTACAGCTGTCCAGAGTCCATACACCTCAGTGTAGTCACCAGACTGCTCTTTGCCGGGGCTTTTTGTCCTTGACCAAGTCACTCATTCATGCTTCAGCTCACATTGTCATGTGTGGGAGAGACGTGAGGTCAGGTGACTCGTCTGATCCTCTCTTTGTGAACATGCCCCGCTGGGTTTCCATGAAAAGGGCTGAGCACACTAGGACATCAAACGGTTTTATGATCTATTGTACAGTACAGGCATTTATCACTTACACACTCACACACACACACACACACACACACACACACACACACACACACACAAACATACACACACAAATCCAGAAACGTGCAAAGCCAGGAATTGGGATAAGAAGTGAACTTTTGGCCACTTGGAAGAAGACTCCGCCCTGATAATGCTGTTTTATTAGCTTGCCTGGCTACGCCATGTCTGAGCTGGACTCCAGTCCATGATTGTTGTAATTGAATTGCTGCTCAACTTCACATCACTTTAATTAAACAAGCTCAGTTTTATGTTATCACAGTAGCTTTTCATCTTTAAAATCCTGAGTTGGTAAAAGTTGGCAGAGGTAATGATGACACCAAACCCTCCTTTTTCTCACAAATTGCTCCAGTGTTGTAAATTGCTTTGGTATAATAATAACTCACACACATGCATGCACACAGGGCCTGCAGGGTCCGTGAGTGTCTGGCTGAGGGCCAAGCAGCAGGTTGCTTCAGCTTGGTGGCTGTTTAAACAGGGATTTAACGCCGGGTGGAAATGCAAGAACTAATCTTAGAGGGCTTTATAAAGGCTGATTAGGGTTATATCATAATGCTGCACAAACACACACATGCTTGTTAATATTCATAGTCTGCTGCTGCTGGCGTGAGCGGTGGCATTCAATCCTGTGTCATGGAGGCCCTAACAAATAACAAAATGATGTATTTCTCTCATTGGTTCTCTCTCTCAGTGTTTGGATTTCACTTAAGATGTAACTATGCAAGTTTTGTTTTGTCTATAGCTTCACAAAATGTATCTCCATAGTGTGTCTCCATTTTTAACTACTTTCTGGCATGTTATAGACCGAACGATTAATTAATTGTTGAGAAAATAATTGGCAGATTAAATGATAATGAAAATGCTGGACAGTTGCCCTAAAAGTAGCCCAAATTATGATACAGCTTAACAACATAAAATACAAAATTTGCCACAAAATTAAAATTAATCGGAAAAGCAAGATTGCATTCTAGAAACTAAATCTAAAACCATAAAAATAAATGTTGTCAATTCTAAAGTGGAGCCTCAGCCTGTTGCTGTTAGAAGGCATCAAACAAAGTCCAAGAGGAATAGAAATGTGCTCAGAGAGCATGTCCGAGACCAAGCTTCTTCCTTTGTGAAGCAATAATCAGATCAGGAGAATATCAAAATATCCTGTCCTTAAAGAGGCTGAGGCCTGCAGAGATTTGTCCAGAAATATGACAAAGAAACACGTGGACAGATGTGATGCACACTGCCGAGAGATTCGACAGTTCAGACTTTTTATCCACTGCTTACTAAAGTTGATACAAACGTGCATTTGGTCTTAGATCAAGACCAAAAGAGAGAGAGAGCCAGCGGTTTAGCAGCAGCATGTTAAGTTAAAAAAAAGTAATGTTCCCTCTGGGCCTGTTGGGAGACAAAAGGATGTGAAAACTATCAGAAAAACAGGAAACCTAAAGAGATACCACACAGTCAGCATGTCGCACACACTCACGTGCAATGATGCACATGACACGAACACACAACATGCAAGCGTGCATATTTGCTCACCCCGATAAAAGCACTCGCTCACCCTTAAATAAACGTCTAAATATGAACTCATTCAAACCAGAACGTTTATCTGCCTCTGCAAACTTGGTGTTGCAGAAGCATATCAGGGACTTTGCAACAGAGGAAAATGCTGAGTCAACGCATTGCTGCTGTTTTATCCACATGTCAAATGTAAAAGGTCATGCACTGAAGACCACTGCTGCCATAAAGATGTCAGAATAACCAGTGGTTTGATGGTTTGTTTGTCGTCTTTTTTTACCTTTCACCTGCAACTGGACTTACATAAGTGAGCGGCTTTCCTCAGAACTCCCACTGATGCATATGGAATCTGTTAAACAAATGTGCATGGTCTCATGCTTTCAGTTGAGCGGTTTGGCATATGTTCAGATTTTGCTTTAGATTTAACTGATCTGAGAAAGCAGGTACAGTCTTTAATAGTCTTTTCCTTTAGGCGCTGGAGGTTGCACTATTGACATTTCAACATGTTTTTCTGCAACAAACAATTTTTTTATGAATGAATCTATAGTTTATAGTAGTTTAGTCCAGTGGTTCTCAAACCTTTTACTTTTTGACCCCTTAAAGTGAAGCAATGTCTGCTACTGACCCCTCATCACAGGTTATGGCCTCAGTATGGACCTAAGTTATGAGCAGTTAAACTGAAACTGAAAAAAGATTATTATACTTGAAGGATTTTAGAGACCTGAAGATGTGTATGTCTAATAGCTAAAAAAAAAAAAAAAAAAAAAAAAAAAAGATCTATTTGCAAGGATATAAAACTAAGAAAAGCCGAAAGTCATCCATTTGAGAAGCAGGAACCAGCAAATATTTGTAATTTCTACATTACAAATTATATAAATCACCCCTATTATGTTGTCACACTATGCACCTATGGCTGCAGGTTATACATTGTTCATTGACAGTTGGAACAGGAAAGATTATCTAGACTTCATTTAACTCTGCAGGCGGAATGTGACAGTATCATTCATACCTTTGACTTTTGTACTTTATATTGCCACTCAGCCTATTATCCAGTTATGATTCAAAGCCTTCAACGTTTGACCCCTATGTCTTTTTATTGGCCGCTGGGTTCAAGCACAGTCAACCCAGCGATTGTAAGCTCCTAAAACCCAGCTGTGTCGAAGCCTCATCTGACAGGAGTGAATCTGTCCAGAGGCTCCGGCCGGCTTCTTTTTTAATGTCGGACTAGAACCCCAGTCGTCTGTCCCTCCATCTTTTAGCTCCTGTGTAAAATAACTGGCACACTGATGCTCATTGAATCTGTCAGGGCATTATTCTCCCCCCTCTGAATCTACCTTCAATCCCTCCTCCCTCTTCTCACTCTTTGCACTCTGTCACCCCTCTCTATCTTGCTCCATCTACTCATAACTCTGCTAACTCAGCAGATTACAAGTTCCCACTTTGCCTAATGGCTCAGCTGCTTCATCACTGTTCAAACTGTGCAATTAACAGTCTCTGATTAACATGTTTCTTTATTCCAAACATTAACAGGAACAAAAAAATGACAGTTTGTGGGTTTTAGGTGGAGTTTTGTGCAGTAACTATTTCTTAGTTGTTAAGATTTAGGTGTAGTGACTTCCTAGTCTGATTGTCTCAGGGAGGTTGCCAGATTTGGTGTCATCGTGCTTGCTGAGGTCGCTTGTACATTTCTGTTTGTGTTGGAATTAATTAGTGAGCTTTAAAGGTGTTGTTATGCACACTTTTCTACTTCAGGCAGAGCTAGGCTAGCTGTTTCCCCCTGTTTCTAGTCTTTATGTTAAGATAGGCTAATTTCCTCCGCGTTCTTGCTCCGTACTTAATACACATACATGAGAATGTTAAAGATCTAAAGTTGTAGGTCTTACAAGAGACACATTAACTATGTTTGTAAATAATGGTTAATAATTGTAATACTAGACCCTACACTTCCCATAATGCAAGAGGATAGCATATTTTTGACTCCCTGCCTTCAAACTACACTCCCCCAGTTTGTAATCCAGGCTTTTTAAATATTAAACATAGTGGCATCACTTGAGTTATTTTCTCAGACTTGACAAAGCTCATCCAGAGCTGTAGCAATGCTGTAATGTGTCAAAATGGTGGAATGCCCCTTTAAATGCACTAAATATCCCACATAAAAACGTACTTTGTTTTCACTTCTGCTTATTCACGTAAACGCTACAGCTTTTCACGACAATGCTGACAACAACAACAACAACAACCTCTTATTCATTCTGCCCTGAAATCTGACCCCTCTCTCTTCCCTCCCTCCATCAGGTAACATTATCGGCTCAGGTATCTTCGTCAGTCCGAAGGGAGTGATGGAGAACGCCAGCTCCGTGGGTGTAGCCCTGATCGTCTGGATCATCACGGGCGTCATCACAGCCATTGGGGCGCTGTGCTACGCCGAGCTGGGCGTCACTATCCCCAAGTCTGGGGGAGACTACTCCTACGTCAAGGACATCTTCGGAGGACTGGCTGGGTGAGACATTCAGTCATTTACTTACAGTTGGAAACAATCAGAGGGCGTTCAGGTGTATTTTCATATTTGCAGATGGGATTTGAGTCAGTAAGCCAGACACATCCAATGAGACTGGTGTATATGAGTGGTAAGCAATGTAAATAAAGAGGAGGCTTTTGACAATATGTGACATGTACAGGAAACTACAGTGACTTTGGAGTTTTTCTGGGTTTTTTGATTTGACATTTAAAAATGTGTTCTAAAAGTTTTATATTTAATCTGCAAAAAAGTGCCTGGGTTTTCAAGATTTAAAGCAGTGGTTATCATTTTTGTTAACCAAAGACAGACGTTAAAAGCTATTTTTTGTAATAATCTAAAATTATTATTTTTTTAATAATTATTTTTTGGGGCTTTTCCCTTTATTACATGGAGACAGTGGCTAGGCATGAAAGGGGGAGAGAGAGAGAGATGGGGGATGACACGCAGCAAAGGGCAGCAGGTCGGATTAAAACCCGCGCCGCTGCAGGACTCAGCCAACATGGGGCAAACGCTCTTACTGGGTGAGCTAGAGGCTGCCCAATCTAAAATTATTTTGAGGCAAAGGGTAGATTTATTTATGATCAAACGTTTTACTGACTATCACGTCACTCAGGTTTGCTAAACCTCCAGGTCAGAAAGTGCTTTCTATTAAGTGTATGACCCAGTTTTATTAGAGGAAGGGGCCTCCCAAACAATTAAAGTTAATATGACATGGATTTAGGTGAGCATACCAACATGTCTAGATTCCTCTCTTTATCCTAGTGGATGAGCCTGCTCATATAGGTCAGACATTTTGATCCAAAGCAGGGGGCCTTAAACCTGAAGCCAGTACTGACTCATATGGTAGATTCACAAGCAGTAAAAGAGAGTTTACAAATGTGAGGCTGCTGTGTGGTTTTACGTCTTTGTCAACCAGTTTTGAATTGACTTTCCGTCCACAGCTTCTTCCGTTCATTCATAAGGTAACGCTTCTTACAGTAAACGCTTGGGAACCATGCTAGGTTAATTTCCAAGTAACACAATGTCATTTGTTAGCGTATATTTAACACTGTGCCTTTGCCCAGACTGTAAACACAGATTAGGCCTTTGTGTCACAAGGATACATATTATCAAGGTATTTTGAGAGAGGAATTCAACCAGACAAAACAGACAGTGATTGTTTTTGTCCCTTTGTACGGTTGCTATCAATACACATCAATGAACGCTCACCTCCAGGGACTCAGTAGTTTGGTTTGAAGTGTTGGGGCCACACCATTTCCCTGTGCCCTCCAGCTAGTATAAATAAACTGTGTTCAAGTGGTGTTTGTTTTTGTTGTCCTGCACCTTTTATCCCTGTGTGTGTGTGAATGTGGGAAACAGTTATGCGTACTGTATAAGTCAATAACTGCAGTAACAGAAACACTTGTTGCAGCTGGGGGAAGGCGAGCTTATAGAAAAAGGGGAAGAGCTCGTAAAGTTGTACGCTCAAACGCGACTTGAATGGACAGCGGAAAGGCTCTTTGTTTTGTCAGGCTAACAAGGGTTGTGTTACACCCATAATGTGCAGTATATAGACTACTATAGATGCCACAGGTCGCAGGGAGTCATTGTGTAAAACGGCTTAGAGCGGGATTATGATATAGGGCTATATAAAAATGAGAAGAATTTATTGCTACTAAATCCTCTAGTTGTTCTCCACACATAGGACTAGCGGATAATTTTAGAAGTACAAAAGTATAATCAGCCATATGTATTAAAGTATCACATGTAAGTATGCAATAAATCATATTTATTGATACATTAAACTGCAAGCTGCATTTGAATATTGTAGTTGGTTCATGTGGCGCTATGTCTACTACGATACCACTACAAACTACTACACAATAACTATAGAGTTTTGGTTTATTTAATCTACAGCAGTGCATCACATAATCTAAGTTTATCATATGTTTAGCACATGAAACCCAATCTGCAAAGTACAGATAAAGAGTAGGCCTACAGTAAAAAGTACAATATTTCCCTGAGAAATGTAATGAAATTAAAGTATAAAGTTGCGCAAAATGTAAAGTAAAAAAAATTATCAAAATGTTACTTTGTGTTAGTGTTATGGTGTCTACATAGAGCTCTCAGTCTGCATTCAAATGTACATTTTTACTTTAAACACACACACACACATTCCAGTGAGACACAATCCCATTAACGCAGTCAGCTGTAATGATCCTTCTATAAGCTATCAGGGAAATCCATGTAAAAAAAAAAACCCTAGTCTGGTTGTCCCTGCTACACTCAGCTAAACCCTTGTGCTCTCCTTTATCTCATTTCACCGCCTCACACACTCACCCGTTTTCTCCCCCTGTATGTGTGAAGCACTAGTGACCAATCCGTGTCACTACTGACAAGGCTTGCATCAGACTCATATTGTCACTTTCTAACACAGCGAGCACACACTGACTAAGTATCAGTAATGTGCTGCCATATTGGTGCATCGTGATGTCCCTCTGCTTCAGTTCACTGAGTCACTTCAGTAAAACCAGCCGCCAAACTGAAATTGTATTCAAGTAATCACAGGTGCTTGTTACTGAATATGAACGTACGGTGACAGGCCTGAAACGAGCCATCACGTTTCCATATCAGTCACTCACAGACAGCAGGGGTTTCCCCCTTTGTCATGAGGACTGCAATGAGTTATTATTTTATTGTCGTCTCTATCTGTGCACTGTTTTTTTTCATTTGATTGTTTATCCTGTCAAACATTATAGCGAAAAAAAACCCAAGGTGACATCTTCAAATAGCTTAATTGAAGAAAAAAAACACACAAAGATAATTAATTTAAAATGACACAAATCACAAAAAAAGCAGCAAATTGTCATGTTTGAGAAGCCGTTTCCAGCATGTTTGCTTTTTAAATGACTTAAATTTAACGACACATTTATAAGTGATTATACTGTTCAATCCATGAATCATTTTATTGACTAATTGTTTCAGCGGTGCATGTTTCACATTTATAAGTGATTATACTGTTCAATCCATGAATCATTTTATTGACTAATTGTTTCAGCGGTGCATGTTTCACATTTATAAGTGATTATACTGTTCAATCCATGAATCATTTTATTGACTAATTGTTTAAGCGGTGCATGTTTCAGTACATTAAAAAGTTATTAAATAGGTGAGAGGCCAAGAATGGTAAGAAACAGAGTTCACATTTGTGTCACCTTCCTCAAAAAATAACCTGCTGTGAATGAAAATCTGTAAATGGGAGGATGTATACAGTATGTGCCATGTGCCTTTGTCATGTGTTTCCTCCTGTTTATCCCCCACCTGTGTGTGCTCCTGACACCCTACTGTTTCTCCCATGCCTCTGTGTTTGTAACTGTTTCTAACTCCTTTTTGCCTCAGGTTCCTGCGTCTGTGGATCGCCGTGCTGGTGATCTATCCTACCAACCAGGCTGTGATCGCGCTGACGTTTTCAAACTACGTCCTGCAGCCTCTCTTCCCGACCTGCTTCCCACCGGAGACCGGCCTGCGTCTGCTGGCTGCTGTCTGCCTCTGTGAGTAATACCGAAGTTTCGGCACAAACACGTGCAGTTGCTGTGGTTGCCCGCAGACGTGTTTCCTAACGCAGAACACACCTCGGATGGCTGAGCCAAACTCACTTAAAGCAAGGTATCATATCACAGAGTTCAAGGGTTTTCCTTACCAAACTAGGCTAGACTAGATTGGTAGTAGATCAATACACAGTGCCTGTCATGTACAATAGTACCTTTGTAACCAGTATTACGGGTTAGCTGAACGTGTAAGGCGTATATCATGATCATGGCAGGAATATTCATTGCAGGGATTTAGCACATAAATCTTTAACCACACTCTATTACAGCTCTCTGTGAAATCTTTTGCCTCAACTGTATTTCTGTATTGAGAAATGCTTATTTGCTTTCTTTTGCCGAGAATTCAATGAGAAGATTCACAGGACAGCAACAGCTTGTCCATGTGTTGCCAACAGTTCAACCGAGTGATGTTCCCTGCTTAGGATGTTTCATTTGAAGAGTTTGTAGTTACTTTGAAGCTCCTATGTTATTTAACCCTCAGTCAGAGTTCATCTAATACAAGATAGCAAAGCAGCTAGAGGAGTGTAGCACTAATAAGTGAACCTGTGAAGACAAATAATTAAATAAATGTGTTGCCGCTGACATGACAGTGGTTGATTTGAATCAGTCAACAAAGTTCACACACACACACTAGCCAAATACTGCAGGCAGCTTTTAGATAGACAGACAGACGTGGACACTGGGGAAGAGTGTGTGTATTGTATGATGACATTTAGGGAGGAATACATACATATATATATGCAATATTCTTTTAGTCATCACCACTAATGCTTTTCAGGGAAGGGAAACTGCTGGAAACATCGCTGAGTCAAAAGGGTTTTTGCATGTCTTTTGAGTGGTCAAGGTTCTTCAGTAAAATTTAGTATTTTTTTGTTACTGATCTCCAAAGGTTTTTTTTCCGTCCTGTGACATGCTGTTCACTGGCAGATGGCCTCAGTTGGCTGCCCTGTTTGGTTTGACAAAATGGAAATCTCACTTTCCAATGGCATGCACATTAACACACACATTTGTACTCAGTGAAGCAAGAGTTCCACTACTTCATTACCTTTGCCAAATAAGTTGTGCTGGTCAGTCAGCAAAACATCACAAAGACATTTCAACAGGACCTCGATGTCTACTGTGATAGAGAAAAATCTCTTTTATTCCTCACATAGAGTTCTTCATAATTGGACACGGGGTGCAGGTATTGTGTCCAGTCTACGCTAATAAACCTGTTTCTTTGCACATGCCCTTACTAGTTTTATTAAAATCTGTTGGCATGCTTTTGAGATATTCTGTTAACCAACAGACAAACTGTTTGACAGATGTAATAACAGTGCGGCACTCTCTAAAGGTTTCATTAGTTTGGATTAGACACATTGGGCTACATTTACCTGTCTTTCTTGTCTCTCTTTCACCTGAAGCAAAATGTCCTTAGCTCTGACAAGAACTGCTAGCAGTCATAACTGTTTGTTTTCAGCTTTGGCTGAACCAGTAGAGTGATGTCCGTTGGACAGATTCCCGTCAACAATGATATCATCCTTGTTGTTTATGGGCTCAACATGCATCTGCTTCTCTGTTTACACATTACTTTGATTTCCCAGATCTGGCCCCTTGCAGAATATTATGTAATAGTGTGCAAGATATAACCTTACGTATTTACTTACAAATCCAGTTCAAATTTAGAGACCAAACCAGATGCTGCCAATCGCTGGCAAGTCTGGTCACTTCAATCTTGCAGTGCAAGGGTTTTTCAATGTGTACCATTTCAAAAACATGCTAGGGATTCTCTTACTACAGTCGGCAGAGTGGGAGGTCATAACTCTGTCATGTTTTCCAGCAGGCTCATAGTTAACTCTGCTAGTTTCCATACATACGTTTGTATACTCAGCTTACAGACAGCTGAGCAACCCCCCTTCGGCTCCATGGTTCGAAGAATATGTCATTAGATGTTTACTCGAAGGCAGCAAATATGAGTCACAGGGGGGCGGGTACACATGTGTTGTTATTGTAATGCAGTGCTTTGACGAAAGATCATCTGGTTTTTACAACAACTCTGTGTAATGGTGAATTAAGAGGTTTAAGATGTATTCACTCAGGGCCACATCAGTGTATTTTAGTTCATTGTGCCTGTGTCTACACAATACACAACTCAAGTCCTAAGCTGATCTGGGTGTTAAGAGTTTCTCATTTCCTGTTTTTTTGCGGCTACTCCCCCTCACTGCAACTCTTGTTCTGTGTGCTGTAGTAATTTGTAGTAACGCTGCAGGAAGTCATAACTTTCCCCCCTCTACCCACTAAAAACACACCAACCTACAAACACCATAAACATCTCTACACCAACTACAAACCCCACTCTTTGCACTTGTCTCTTTATCTGCATCCAGTACACACATCTACAGTGTCAATTCATACCCATGCATGTCTGTTCATGTGCATCTGCCTTTGTTCCCTGCAGTGGCAGCTCACAGTTATTTAATGTGATGATCTTAATCCCACAGAATCAAACACGCCTATTATTTAATGGCACCCTATTGGCCTGAACCCATTGGCCTCTTGTACCCAGCAGTACAGATCAAATCCATTATCTCTGTCTGTGTTCAGGTCAGTCTTAGTTTGAAATGAGATGAATAGCATTTCCAAATGTATTTTCACATCTGGAGTTTGGAATCCTTTTTTTGTCTTTACATTACATTGTAAAGGGTGAAGTTCAATGCCATGATGCAGCAGCAGAATCAAAGGTCGCTGCAGTGTTTAGATGTTAAGACACGTCGAGTGTGCAGCTTTCTTTTTATTATCTTTCTCCATTTGCTGACCTGACATCAGTTCACTTTCCATCAAGTGACAATAACCAGTTTTTTTTTTTTTCAACGTCTTCATCTTTTCTTGGGAAATAATCTGAGTTTTACTACTACAACAATGCACTCACAGTTCCTTTACCAGATCAATAAAACAGTTAACACATAAACCTTTATCTACTACATTCACCCCATAACATAATCATTTTAGAACCTTTTGTTACTGTCAGTGCTAACTCGTGTTGTGCAGCACCACGTTATTCAAAGTGGAGCGATCCCAACATTTCCAAAGCTATCAATATGCCAGGCAGAATTTTGGGGAAATAAGTATAAACTTGCCCAACTGAAATGGTGCATTCATAAAACAAAAGGGAGTCTCGGGTTTGAATATGTCACAGTGTAAACATCATTAGAGCTTAAATAAAGAGTTGGAACAAGCTGATACAAAATGTCACTTTAAGAGGAGACACAATGGAAAAACTGGGGTAAAATAAATAAGCATTACATTTTACTGTGTTTTATTTGCATCTAGTGCTGCTGACATGGGTGAACTGCTCCAGTGTGAGGTGGGCCACCAGAGTGCAGGACATGTTCACCGCCGGAAAGCTGCTGGCCCTTGCCCTCATCATCATCATGGGCATCGTGCAGATCTGCAAGGGTAAGCACCCTGAGTGCATACGTCCACAGTACATTCCACCTTTGTCTGGTGTCTATGTGTGAAAGGAAAAAAGTCACACACACTTGCAGTCACCGGGGTTATCGTCAGTCATTCGGGACAGTATAGACTCCCTGTGGACGCTGCAGGGATCACTGAGTTTCTGGGGCCCCTTTTAGTTAAAACTCACATTGCTAATATCAGCACGCCTGTGTGCGTTTGCTGTCACAACATGGCTGAGGGCCAGTTGTTACAGGGGCCACAGAGAGTAGGCCCCTGAAACAACAAAATGGGGATTTTTGTGCGACTGTTTGAAGTTAAATGAAGACTTCAGTGGCTGATTTGATGCAAGACTTTGGGTCATATATGAGGTATAGTATGAGACAGTACAAATACTTTAATGCTCTCTGAAAATACACCTCAAGAAGGGATTTCAGGAAATATATAATGACAAATGAAAAATTAGGAAGATTTAGACGGTTTAGACATTCACCCCAAAACAAAGTGTTTGATAATATCTCAGTGGGAGCTCTGGGAGCACCGAATAAGTCACTTTACAGGATTTAGCAGAATGTTTTTTACAACTTGTTGTACACACACTGATCACATTAGATGATGGTTTTCAGATGGGTTCCCTCACAGCAAGTCCAAAGCTTAAATGGAAACCGGTTTGTTTACCCCCAAAGCCAAACAACATTAGCAAACTCAAGACTATTTCTCAGGAAAGACCTATTTACTTAGGAAAGGTCATATAAACGTACATAAGGAATGCAGGAAACCTTGACTAAATGAAACAATTTTGATGGCGAACTAGGATGAAAAGACATTTCTTAAAAAAAAAAAAATTAAAAGGGTGGGGTTTTCTGATATTATAAAATGCTGCCAATTAAAAAGGTCACCTAAACATTTGCATTATCTATCTCCTGTAGGAGACTACTACTGGCTTGAGCCAGCCAATGCCTTCGAGCCCTTCCAGGACTATGATGTGGGTTTGATAGCTTTAGCCTTCCTACAAGGCTCCTTCGCCTACGGAGGGTGGAATTTCCTCAACTACGTCACAGAGGAGCTGGTGGACCCCTATGTGTAAGACGCTTTATTCTGCTTCTCATATCTCTAGAACTATTTAGTTGCTATTGTTAGAAAACCACCTTCCCACAGTAGTGAATGGCTCATAGCCATAGGAATATATCCATCCATCCATCCATCTTCGTCCGCTTATCCGGTGTCGGGTCGCGGGGGGAGCAGCTCCAGCAGGGGACCCCAAACTTCCCTTTCCCGAGCAACATTAACCAGCTCCGACTGGGGATCCCGAGCGTTCCCAGGCCAGGTTGGAGATATAATCCCTCCACCTAGTCCTGGGTCTTCCCGAGGCCTCCTCCCAGCTGGGCGTGCCTGGAACACCTCCCTAGGGAGGCGCCCAGGGGCATCCTTACCAGATACCCGAACCACCTCAACTGGCTCCTTTCGACGCAGGGAGCAGCGGCTCTCTCCGAGCTCCTCACGGATGACTGAGCTTCTCACCCTATCTCTAAGGGAGACGCCAGCCACCCTCCTGAGGAAACCCATTTCGCCGCTTGTACCCTGGATCTCGTTCTTTCGGTCATGACCCAGCCTTCATGACCATAGGTGAGGGTAGGAACGAAAACTGACCGGTAGATCGAGAGCTTTGCCTTCTGGCTCAGCTCTCTTTTCGTCTAACGGTGCGATAGATTGAATGCAATACCGCACCGCTGCGCCCGATTCTCCGACCAATCTCCCGCTCCATTGTCCCTCACTCGCGAACAAAACCCCAAGGTACTTGAACTCCTTCACTTGGGGTAAGGACTCATTCCCTACCTGGAGAAGGCATTCCATCGGTTTCCTGCTGAGAACCATGGCCTCCGATTTAGAGGTGCTGATCCTCATCCCAACCGCTTCACACTCGGTTGCGAACCGATCCAGTGAGTGCTGAAGGTCGCAGGCCGATGATGCCATCAGGACCACATCATCTGCAAAGAGCAGCGATGAGATCCCCAGCCCACCAAACTGCAACCCCTCCCCACCCCGACTACGCCTCGATATCCTGTCCATAAATATTACAAACAGGATTGGTGACAAAGCGCAGCCCTGGCGGAGGCCAACCCTCACCTGAAACGAGTCCGACTTACTACCGAGAACCCGGACACAGCTCTCACTTTGGTCATACAGAGATTGGATGGCCCTGAGTAGAGACCCCCTCACCCCATACTCCCGCAGCACCTCCCACAGTATCTCCCGGGGACCCGGTCATACGCCTTCTCCAAATCCACAAAACACATGTAGACCGGTTGGGCATACTCCCAGGCTCCCTCCAGGATCCTTGCGAGAGTGAAGAGCTGGTCCGTTGTTCCACGACCAGGACGGAATCCGCATTGTTCCTCCTCAACCCGAGGTTCGACTATCGGCCGAACCCTCCTTTCCAGCACCTTGGAGTAGACTTTACCAGGGAGGCTGAGAAGTGTGATACCCCTATAATTGGCACACACCCTCTGGTCCCCCTTTTTAAAAAGAGGAACCACCACCCCAGTCTGCCACTCCTTTGGCACCGTCCCAGACTTCCACGCAATGTTGAAGAGGCGTGTCAACCAGGACAGCCCCTCCACACCCAGAGCCTTGAGCATTTCTGGACGGATCTCATCAATCCCGGGGCTTTGCCACTGTGTAGTTGTTTGACTACATCAGTGACTTCCGCCTGGGAAATCGACGACAATCCCCGTTATCCTCCAGCTCTGCCTCTAACATAGAGGGCGTATTAGTCGGATTCAGGAGTTCCTCAAAGTGCTCCCTCCACCGCCCCTATTACCTCCTCAGTGGAGGTCAACAGTGTCCCATCCTTACTGTACACAGCTTGGATGGTTCCCCGCCCCCCTCCTGAGGTGGCGAACAGTTTTCCAGAAACACTTTGGTGCCGACCGAAAGTCCTTCTCCATGTCTTCTCCAAACTTCTCCCACACCCGCTGCTTTGCCTCTTTCACGGCAGAGGCTGCAGCCCTTCGGGCCCTTCGGTACCCTGCAACTGCCTCCGGAGTCCTCCGAGATAACATATCCCGGAAGGACTCCTTCTTCAGTCGGACGGCTTCCCCTGACCACTGGTGTCCACCACGGTGTTCGTGGGTTACCGCCCCTGAGGCACCTAAGATCCTAAGACCACAGCTCCTCGCCGCAGCTTCAGCAATGGAAACTTTGAACATTGTCCACTCGGGTTCAATGCCCCCAGCCTCCACAGGGATGCACGAAAAGCTCCGCCCGGAGGTGTGAGTTGAAAGTCTGTCGGACAGGGCCTCCTCCAGACGTTCCCAATTTACCCGCACTACACGTTTGGGCTTACCAGGTCTGTCCAGAGTCTTCCCCCACCCCCCTGACCCAACTCACCACCAGATGGTGATCGGTTGACAGCTCTGCCCCTCTCTTCACCCGAGTGTCCAAAACATACGGCCTCAGATCAGATGAAACGATTATGAAATCGATCATTGACCTTGGCCTAGGGTGCTCTGGTACCAGGTACACTTATGAGCATCCCTATGTTCGAACATGGTGTTCGTTATAGACAATCCATGACTAGCACAGAAGTCCAACAACAAACAACCACTCTGGTTTAGATCAGGGAGGCCGTTCCTCCCAATCACGCCTCTCCAGGTGTCTCCATCATTGCCCACGTGTGCGTTGAAGTCCCCAGCAGAACAATGGAGTCCCCCACTGGAGCCCCATGCAGGACTCCAGTCAAGGTCTCCAAGAAGGCCGAATACTCCGAACTCCTGTTTGGTGCATATGCACAAACAACAGTCAGAGTTTTCCCCCACAACCCGCAGGCGTGGGGAGGCGACCCTCTCGTCCACCGGGTAAACTCCAACACAGCGGCGCCAGCCGGGGCTTGTGAGTATCCCCACACCCGCCCGGCGCCTCACACCCTGGGCAACTCCGGAGAAGAAAAGAGTCCAACCCCTATCCAGGAGTATGGTTCCAGAACCGAGACTGTGCGTGAGGTAAGCCCCACCAGATCTAACCGGTAGCGCCCACCTCCCGCACCAGTTCCGGCTCCTTCCCCCCAGAGAGGTGACGTTCCACGTCACCAGAGCCAGCGTCTGCCGCCCGGGTCTGGTCCGTCGAGGCCCCTGACCTTCACTGCCACCCATGTGGCATCGCACCCGACCCCAACGGTTCCTCCCACAGGTGGTGGGCCCATGGGCTGGAGAGATGGGAGCCACGTAGCTTGTTCGGGCTGTGCCCGGCCGGGCTCCGTGGCAAACCCGGCCACCAGGCGCCATAGGAATATAGCTGTTTTTAAAGCTGCTAGTAGCTGTTTCAGTGATTAGCAGTTACATACCGGCTAAGCTTCCTAGTTTAATCCTTTTTCTTAAAGCTCTCTGAAATGTATTTAACTTAGCATGAGATAATTCTCACGATCATCCCCAGTGTCTGGCCACTGACCTAGAAACAAACTGGTAGAATAAAATGGTTTATTTCTTAATTTCCTCTGCATTTTCTGTCTTTTTAACAATCCCAAGTTTTTAATAATCTTGGTATCCATTAATTCACTTCCCCTAAGGTACCATTTTTAATTTCCTTCTTTAAATCCTCCCCTGTACCCCCTTCTCTTAAGCTTTCCTCCTCATTCTGTCTCCTAAACATTGCTGTTTCTGTCTTCTCCAGGAATCTTCCTCGTGCCATCTTCATCTCCATCCCCCTTGTGACCTTCGTTTACGTCTTTGCCAACATCGCCTACGTCACGGCCATGAGTCCCCAGGAGCTGCTTGCCTCAAACGCTGTTGCCGTGGTGAGTATCACAGCGCATGACGTAGGATGGTCAAAGACACACCTTGATAGTAGAACAACTCTGTCTCCCTCTAGTGAGTGAAACTTGTTGGTTGATACCTTTTGAACGTCATTCATTGCAATCATTAAAGTGTCTTGAGATAACTCTTGCTATGATTCGATACTAAAAAAAAAATGGAATTGAATTATGCTAGTGAACGTATTGACATGTGATGAAGTAAGCATCTAACCATCCGCCTGTGTGTCTGCCTCCTTTCATCCAACCTCTAACCTCCATCCTCCCGCTCCTCCTTTTCTAGACGTTTGGTGAGAAGCTGCTGGGAGTCATGTCGTGGATCATGCCCATCTCTGTGGCTCTCTCCACATTCGGGGGAGTCAACGGTTCCCTCTTCACCTCTTCCAGGTTAGTTGGCTCGATAACAGCTTCGATTAGATGGGATCTACTATGTGTGGGCAATGCACCAGTTGCCAACAATGCACCTCTAATAATTGCAGTGAATATATTATCTAGTCTACTTCATCTTAAACCTCTTTCTAGTATTTAATTTTCATCATAAAAAGTGTGGATGTACTGTAGACTTAAATACTGTACATGCATTAACTGAATCTCTATCTCTCACAGATTGTTCTTTGCTGGAGCCAGAGAGGGCCACCTCCCCAGTCTGCTGGCCATGATTCATGTGAAACGCTGCACTCCCATCCCTGCTCTGCTCTTCACTGTGAGTACCGCTCTCACCACTACACTCCTCGTATTTTACCTCCTTCAGATAAGTCACGTTCTGTTTCTCGTGATACACAGATAAACCAACCACAAATTATCAAACCTGCCTCTGACCCTCCTTCCTCCTTTTTCTTCCTCAGTGCCTGTCCACCCTGCTTATGCTATGCACCAGCGACATATACACCCTCATCAACTATGTGGGCTTCATCAACTACCTCTTCTATGGAGTCACTGTTGCCGGGCAGATTGTCCTTCGTATTAAACAGCCCGACTTGCACCGACCAATCAAGGTGTGTCCATAAAAAGGACATTTCATACAGAAATTCATAATAGACAGATGCAAGAAGAAGAAATATTATACAAACTGTCAAGTGATCGTCTCTACATGAGTGTAATACGTTGTTGCTTTGTTCTCCCTTACCTTCCAGATCAGCCTCATCTGGCCGGTCATTTACCTCCTTTTCTGGGCCTTCTTGCTCATCTTCTCCCTTTACTCTGAACCCGTGGTGTGTGGCATCGGCCTGGCCATCATGCTGACTGGCGTCCCAGTCTATTTCCTGGGAGTCTACTGGGACAATAAGCCACAGTGCTTTGACGCCTTCGTTAGTAAGTTAGCTTATTGTCAGGTTGTTTTCAGTGGTGAAATGTTTGACATTATTAGAACCTCAAATACATTGTATGCCATCAGGCAAGTCCATGGAATAGGTCTACTATTTGGGAAATTTGCTTATTTCTTTTATTGTAAAGAGTTAGTTGAGAAGATTATGCCTGTACACTCTGAATGGAGCAATAGCCAGGAAGCAATTAACTTAGCATAAAGACTAGAAGCAGGGGAAAACAGCTAGCCTGGCCACCAGCTCTAAAGCTCACATATTAATAACATGTTTGTTTAATCAGTACCAACACAGAAATGTACAAACGACCTTTTGTGGTTTTGGTGGGAGTCATTGCTATTCTTGTAAGTAAGCATGCCTGGCTCTTCCTCAATACTGACTTGACAGAAAGAGCTATTGATCTTTTCTAACTTCTGGCAAGAAAATGAATATTAAGTATGATGTATTCTTTTAACACAGTACTTGTAAACATGATTGAATTTGAATTATTTGTCCTGGGAACAATGCCATATATTAAAGCTTTTTCTTCATGCATTACATGCATACTGTGTCATATGTCATGTAAAAGCCTCTTTCTTAAAACTCTTTGTTGTTCTCTTCTTCTAGATAAGATGACGTACTTGGGCCAGAAGTTCTGCGTGGTGGTTTATCCCGACATGGGTAATAGCGGTGGGAGCGGAGAGGAAGGAGAGGAAATGAAGGAGGCCAGGTCTCCTCTGTCCAAGGCGGACGTAGACAACCACAAGTCAGCGGACTGCTAAAGAGTTTTAGCTCCCACCTGCCTCAAAATAAACAGACATATGCAGACGCACACGTGGGTGCGCACACACACAAACACACATGCAAACATACACCACAGTTTATAGTGGATTTACTGATCAACACTTTGTCTTTAATATTTGTATCTGGTTTTGTATCAATCAATAATTTTTGTGCCAAATATAACATGAGGTATGTAGAGTTATATGACGTCAAACGTTTTTGTCTGGGGTCTTTCAAAAGTGCAATAAAGAAGGTTAGCACCTTCCAACTCCTCAATACATGCTTAAACAGACACATGTACTACTCTTCATCATCATCCCCCTTCTTTTCCTCCACTCACTCCTACTGTAAGAACATCATTTCACTTTTTGTATTTTTATCAATTACTCTACTGTGATGGCTACACAAACACCTTTTCTTTGTTTTGTTTTTTTGTTCTTTTTTGACACATTGTAAATGTTGCTTTGTCATCCATTCAGCACACCAAAGCTGTATTTTATGCAGAAAATCAGATTCAGATCAAGTCATTCAACGTCGTGAAGTACACTGTAGTACTGTGTTTAGGTTTTGAAGGTGACTGTGATTCCGAAATGATTCTCCTTTTTTTTTTATTGTGTTAATTGTTTATATCATTTGACTGTGTTGTTATTTTAGTTTTAATATTTTAATTTTGTTGATATTCTTTTTTTTGTTTTTATTTAACATCATATACATCTCGGCCTATTTTTTTTACTCTTGCGTACACCTGAAAGCTGATGTGTGAACTGTTCTTGTTAATTGCCTTAATTAGAATATAGTCTGTACTTGGGTGTCACTACAGCTCTGTTTTGACTGATGTGGAGAGATGGTTAATCCTCGTACATTGGGGTAGTTTTAAATTTTTATGGAAGTAAAAAAAAATTGTTCTTGCATGGACATTACACTGATAATTAACCCGTTTAAACTGCAAGTTCAGCATGGACATAGACAACTAAAATGAATAGGCAAGACACTATAGTGTCCACCACCACATTTGCATTGTTAATGTGCAAACCCCTACACCGACACATGTGAATGCCTACGTGAAAAACAGTTTTAAAGAGACATTGATTGTCTTACATGTTATACGGAAGAAGTGTTTTTGTAGCTTAACATCTAGCTGTGTTTAAATTTTTGTTTGTTCTTTATTTAGGGTGTAGAAATTAGAACTTCACATTAAATATTTTTTAATTCTTACAATTCATAGAAGATATTTTTAGTGCAATATTAGTATAGGCATCAGCGAAAATTTAACATGCACTCTTGCATAAACACACTCTGTCTGATTTGGTAATAGTTATGTATCTATACTTATGTTGTATAATATAGTAACAACACTCCTGCGCACATAAACACACAGTATGTTGTCTTGTGTCTTCAGTCTTTCTGTAATCTCTTAGTGTCTCAGGGCGTCCCCACTGCCTTCTGCTTAAATACACTTGCCTAAAAACTCTAGACCATAACAACCCAACAGATCTGACTGCCTCTATGAAATCCACTCTGTTAGTACTAAATATCTGTACTGGTGCTTTTAGATATTTATTTCCTCAGGAGTCCCTGTCTTACAAGCAATCCCAAGACAAAATCTTACAGAGGTACTGTAAATCATTCTAACTATTAAGAATCACTAAAGTTGGGCCAGTATCGTAAAGGTTTCTTTTGTTGAACTGTAAGGGGAACAGGGGTCTTGGATGTCTTTACAAGTACAATGATTGTGTTTTGTGCCTATATGGTTATTGTGTATTTCAGTATACACACGTCATGGAAGTCTGTATATTGTCTCAAATAAAAAACACTGACTAAGGTGTGAATTTGTAATTCAGGGCCTCATTTATATAGGAAAAACTGCTCCCTGCCTTTATCTTTATTCCATCGTAATCATTTTAGAGAGTGTGATTAAATTCTTATTACTCAATTTTTAACATACAACATAGTAAATTCCACATATTCCAGCAAGACTCTTACTGTACATAAATGAGGCCTGAAAATGTATTCACCTCAAAAATGAAATGCTGCAACGTTGTGATAGGGCAATGTGAACTATGCAGACTTAAACCTCTACCTGCTTGTTTACTGCTTAAAATCTAAAGCAAGTTTAACAGTGCTGATTTTGTTTTGATTGTCTTACTTTCTTGCTGCTCAAGTTTCCTTAATAAGCTGCAACATCCAGGTCTTGCTGTAATTCAGACCAAAACAGGCCTTCAATATGGTGGAAATATGAAGGTCTGTATGTTGTAATCTAAGCAATTATTCTTCTACTAACCCATCATCGCACTACAATACACTGCCTAATGAGAATGGCATTTCTAAATCATAATGTGTACACATTGGTCTCTAATTTAAGTTGCCATTTGCAATTTATCTACCACCCTGAGAGCCAATTTGACTGACGTGTCTCTCAAACTTAAGTCTATTTTTGTGTTAAAAATGTAAATGTACATATTGGTAGTGAGTGTGTGACAAAAATAAAAAATATGTAAGACTTTTCATGTCTCTTTTGTACAGCTGTTTTGAAAGTATGACAAAAGTGAGGCATTTTCAGCATTAACATAAGTTTATTCTACTGACAAACTAATCCACAGCATAGGTCCATGTCACGCGATTCTATACACACTGAGGGGGCCATATGGTGCTGACACAGCAATCCCAGAACTAAACGTTGCTTCTCTGAACACACAAACAAACTGAACAATATCCATGTAAACTGAGGCCATTGTCAGACAAGACCATAGTTGGCACGTTACTTGTCCAAGCACAGTAAAATGTGCCACCAGCACAAACAAAAAAACCAAAACAAATAAAATTCATATGAAATTATATAAAACATTATCCTACTGAATGGACAGTCTACTTATGAAGCAGGTATAAAGCAAAGTCTGTGGTACATGATTTCAAATTAGTGGCAGGAGGCTTTCCTGACTAAAGTTTGACATTTAGGGAAATGCTCTTATTCGCTTTCTGCCTGAGAGTTAGATGAGAATATCAATTTTCTCATCCAACTTTTAGCCAGAAATTAATTATATGCATTTCTCAAAATATTCCTTTAACTATGCTGTTGTCCATCTTTCACAAATCTAACTGAGCTACACAGGTGCTTTACAAGAGAGAATGACTTTTGCTATGTTAATACACCCTGTAGCCTCAGATAGTTATACTGAGTAAGATGGGGCTTTTTCTAGGGAACAGAATAAAACATGGACAAAGCAGAAAAGTCACCCCCTGAAGGAAAACCCTGTAATCCAAGGATGGGTTTCAGCATATTAAGCTACAGTTATCTCTGTTGTATATTCAGTGGAATAAAGATAGATGCTTACATGCAGACTCACAGAAAGAAACAGAGAATGACTTGAATGCTGTACAATACAGTTTTCTGTAGCACCAAAATTAGCTCTGGGTTGTAAATCTTTAGCCAAAGCTTTATTTAATTCTGAAAGTAACTTTGCCTTTGCTGCCAGGGCAGCTTTAACATGTGGAGTGTCTCGCCATGACAATGTTACAGTGAGAGGTGCGAGTGTTTGCAGCCAACACATTTTTGGCTGTAGGGAAGTGGCTGCCACAGGTAGAACCTGATCTATCTCTTTCTACCAATGGCTCTGTGTTGACTACGATGCTGCCAGGTGACTCTGCAAAACATGGCTGTATGTCTTCGCTGTATCCGTTTACTGTAGGCATCACAGAAAGCTAAGGCATGTTTCCAAGTGATGGCTACAACACAGGCTTGGAGTATAGGCTTCTGGGAGAGCCTATACTGTACCTGTCACAGCACCTGCCCTCCTCGCAGAGCAAGTACCAGATGGAGAACAGAGCCTCCCTGGATTTTATAGTCTGCCGCTGTTTTTTCATCGTTCCTGAGAATAAAGACAAAGGGGATGCAGGGTAGAAGGTGTCAGACAACAGAAATCCCACTATTAAAATTGTCCTACTAAAGATACACAGTTTTTGAAAACGGGTCCAGAACATAGAGGATTTTAAATAAAGGCTGGATGTTATAGTTCGTAACAAACATTACTAAAACAGGGGTAAATAGTCCATTTGTTTGGGACTATTTTCCAGCTGCCAATTGGTACACAAGTGAGTATTTACAGCACCAGGACGGTGTAGTATGTGGGATTGACTCAAAGCAAACTGCAGTGCCTCTGTTCATCGTAATGCGGGAACATGACGGTGTGGCTTATTGATGTATTAGTAATACGATTTATCGGGCTTTGGAAACATAGGCAGTACTTGTTAGGAGGATCAATTCATTGATGTTTTTTGGTTTACATGGGATATGTTGACAATAACAAAAATCCAGAATATTAAGGCTAGGTATATTAAAGAAAGTGCATTTTAATCTTACATCTGTTTTCCACTGTAGATCAACCTCTGCTGCTGTGGAGGGATCCCTTCTTTCTCCTCCACCCTTTCTTTAATACGCTCCACCTGAATGGAAATTAATGTAAAACATGCTCAAACACATACTGATTAAAGGGTAATTATTAGCATACAGCACATATGGGAAAATAAAAGATAATTATACCTTATCTGTGGGCTCTATGTCAATTTCTATCTCTTTCCCTGTGAGTGTCTGAGATAAAAAAAAATAAAAAATAAAACAATGTGAGGGTTATTGTTGAGCAAATAAAAAAGATAGGACGTAACAACTATTCAAATGTTTACTGTTTAACCACTGGGCTAATACTTGCTTTGCCTTACCTTCACTTTAATCAGCATCTTTGTTGACTCGTTTTATAAAATAAACTCGAGCAGGATCAGTAGTATGATATTATCTTAACTAAATCTATGATTTGATATACAACAATGATAACACGATATTTTTTGTCAGGAAACCCGATTCTCATACCCTTGCAAAAATAAAACGGGTGTTTCCTGTGTTCCACAGAGAATCCCACCGCCTTCTTGTTGGACGTCAACGGTTCCGCTTCAACTTGATTTCGGACTGCGCATTTGCTTTATTTACCGTCAGAAAAGAACAGGATTTGCACTAAAAATGTCTTGTACTAGCGTGAGTATCGCCTCAACAAAATTAACCGAAATTTGTTTGCTGGATACCTCATATAACCCTTACGACATCAGCACAACGTGTCGTAAAGTCTCGCATTGTAGTTTTTGCCTGTGCACCGCCTACTAGCTAAAGCCCTTTAAAAACTACACGGTAGATTTGTGTTCGCCCCCGTAAAGCTTCCCGCGCACACGGTGGAAAACGAGATAGCGGCACAGACAAAATCAACCATACTTTCCTTAAGGTAAATACTTGATTTAGCTAAATATATTGCGTAAGGTAAAAGCTTTTTCTTACGTTAACTGTTTGCAATGCTAACGTTAATCAAGTTGATGTGACACTTTAAACGGCATAGCTAACTTTGAATTTTGACATCCGGGCTAAAGAAAAAGAAGCAACGCTGTTCAGCTTTGTGGTTAAGTATGCATGACTGAACTGTCAGTAGCGTTTAAGCATTTTTGAAATCGCTAGCTAGCTAAATAACGCCTTATTACATCTCCACCAAGTAGTTATTACAGTTAGGCCTAATGTTTAGACTTTGCCTGATATAACGTTAGTCAATGGCATTTAATGACCATATCTTAGTGTATGAAGGTAGAAGAAAAAATTGTCTAAAAACGAAAAAAAGACGCAGCACAAAGCAGTCACCTAGAACTCTGATCTCGCTCTCTCTCTCTCTGTCACAGATCCACATTCTAGGACAAACTGCTCCATTTAACATTTTTTGTTGTTACACAATCTGTACAGCCTGTTTCCAAAATGCCTCGCATTGAGAATGACATCAAGCTGGACTTCAAGGATGTGCTCCTCCGTCCAAAGCGGAGCACACTTAAGTCAAGGAGCGAGGTAGGTGTAACGTTACAGCTGTGGATGTGTTTTTGACACATGAAACCTGACTGATGTAAAAACAGATTTTTCCATTATCTGAACCTTTACTAATTCCTGGTAAGGTAATCCTCATAGGCATTTGTTAGTTATTAAAGTAGGAAAAGTAGTAGTAATAATAATAATAATATATTTATTTATATAGCACATTTTAAAAGCAAAGTTAGAAAGTGCTTTACAATAAAAGATAGAGGTAGTTAAGACCCAGAACTCAAGATAACAATATACAATAACTACACAACAAATATCATCAGTTAAGAAAAAGTCACAAGATAAAAGGGAGTCTTAAGACTTAAGAGATCTAAAGAAAGATAATGAGTATGCCAGCGTGACATCCTCAGGCAGGGAGTTTTATCGACCCGGACAGCAAAAGCCCCTTTGTTGACAATTTGAGATCTTGGAACCAATAGTAGGGCCCTGCCAGATAATCTCAAGCAGCGATCAGGCTAATAAGCAGTTAGCAGATCACATATATAAGCAGCAGCCATACCATTCAAGGCTAAAAAAATCTCAATTCTAAAACTCACAGGTAATCAGTGAAAGGCAGCAAGAATTGGTGTGATGTGGTCACTTAGAATGGACTGTATGTGTGTTAAATAGCTTTTCTAGTCTTAATGACTACTCAAAGGGCTTTTACATATTACAGGCACCATTCACACACGTTTATACACTCTGGTCGAGGCTACCATACAAGGTGCCACCTGCTCATCAGATAAACATGATTCACACACATTCACATACCCATGCAAGAGCAATTCGGGGTTCAGTGTCTCGCCCAAGACATGGGACTGCAGGGCGAGGGATCGAACCACCAACCTTTGATTGATAGACGACCACTCTCACCTGAGCCACAGCTGCCCACCCAACCTGCTTAGTGCAAATAAAAGCCTGGAAGCAGCATTTTGTGCCAAGCACAGTCTTTGGATGTTTCGTCTGCTGATACCAGAATAAAGGCATTGCAGAATCAAAAATAACACAGAGGTTACGGGCCTCTTTTCGAACGTTGTTAGAAAAATAGTATATAGGTAGGTATTAGCCCTCGTTCACATTTAACCAGCTAGTTAATGAAGTCGAGCAGTGACCCTTTAGCCACAAACCTGCATCTACAAAATATAGGCTCTTGCTTTCCTGTGACTGTAGTAACATATTGTGGATCATGTCTCAAATACATTTTCCTAGTTAGTTAAACAAATCTATTAAAGTATTAACTACACTAATGTCACATTATGTTTGCCTTTCACAGGTAGACCTAATGAGGAGCTACACTTTCAGGAACTCCAAGGGCAGCTACAGAGGGATCCCCATCATCGCTGCAAACATGGACACCGTGGGGACCTTTGAGATGGCCCTGGCTTTGCACCAGGTAAGTTATGCATTACATGGGATGTGTATGAATCACTTATTATTTCACAAAGAGCTTTACAAAGCACATAGGGTTATTTATCATTTTTCTCTTGTACAGTCTTGGAGTCAGCTAAGTGAACCTAAATGTATTCCAAGCAGTGGATGCTATAATGCCTAATAATCCCTATATTACAATGCATATTGATAGGTGAGGTGATCAAGCGTTCCCAGGTGCCTGAACTTAAATATTGGTGGCTTATGTGTAGCATTTTTGTCACATAATGATAATGAATGACACAAACTGCTGTACGGCATAATTCCGGATCCTCTTTGTTTTTAAGTCACAGAAAGATAAGAGGCACCTCATAGATTTAAAAATAAAACAACTCACTAATATATTGATTTATTTATTGTTTTGTTTCTTCATTCACTCCATTGCTCACTCACTGTTAGAATATCTCAATTACTCTGTTTTTCTTTTTTCTCTTCCACTAGTTCACTCTTTTCACCACGATTCACAAACATTACTCCGTGGATGACTGGGTGGAGTTTGCAAAACAGAATCCTGAATGCCTGGAGGTACTCAAAGTGTTAATCATCATGTAACTCTTTATTCCAGGGAGTTTTTTTTATTGTGGCATTTTTTTGTAACACAAGTCATTCTCTTCTCCGTTTATCTTCCAGAGTGTAGCAGTTAGCACAGGGACCGGGGAAGGGGACTTTGACAGGATTTCAGCCATCTTGGCGGCGGTGCCAAAGCTGCAGTTTATCTGTGTGGATGTGGCCAACGGCTACTCCGAACACTTTGTTCACTTTGTCAAAGACGTCAGGGAGAAGTTCCCCTCTCACACGATAATGGTCAGTAGATGTCTGCCTTTAAACTGTGGGGCTGAAAATGGATGTTCACATGTCAACATTTCTTTGATAAGTAATCAATAAAACATTTTTTATGCTGCTCAGGCAGGAAATGTGGTGACAGGAGAGATGGTAGAGGAGCTAATCCTGGCTGGCGCTGACATCATCAAAGTAGGCATCGGACCAGGTGATTACAGCCTAACATATTTCTATGTCTACATGTTATTTATATTATATTAAATTTAACTTTCACATACTCTCCTGGATAGATATTTGCCATGGATGTTTTAATTGTTTTTAACTGCTTTAATGTTTTATGTTAATCACTTTTTAATTGCCTTGTTGCTGAAATGTGCCATACAAATAAAGCTGCCTTGCCTTGCCCCATTCATTTGGCACTTACAGATCAAACAGACCATAAACAATGCTTGCAAATTCTGTTTCCTGTCATCATAGACTGCAAACTAGAAAATCTTAAGAGTCATCTCTTGCCCCTGTGTCTTCCTCTACAGGCTCTGTGTGCACCACCCGCAAGAAGACGGGGGTGGGCTACCCCCAGCTCAGCGCTGTGATCGAGTGTGCAGATGCTGCCCATGGCTTGGGTGGCCACATCATCTCTGTGAGTGACTCTCTTCTCTGATAATCCAAGGATTTAATCATGCGTTCTACACAGTTCATTTTGTGCAGAAATAATGTTGATTAGTTTGATATTCTGGGAAATAGGCTTTGCTTTCTTGCTGAGATTTAGATGAAAAGATTGATACCACTTTCATGTCTGTGTGCTAATTATGAAACTACAGCCAGCAGCCAGTTAGCTGAGCTTAGCATAGAGGCTGGTAACTGGGAAACGGGTTCCGCCATCCATTCCGACATTGATGTCTAATTGTCGGAGTGGCGGCACTTCCATTGTTTTCAAACGTCCCACCACTCCAACAATCTTTGTTTCCATTAGGGTTAGGATTAAGGGTTAGGGGTTAGGGTTAGGGAATAGCAGCATGTCGGAATAGAAGCATGTCAGAGTGGCGGCATGTCGGACTGGCAGCATGTAACCCTGGGAAACAGCTATCCTGGCTCCATCCAAAATGATCAAAATTCAGAATTGTTTTCCACATTTCCAGTCTTTACGCTTTATTCTAAGCGAACTGGCTAATGGTTCCAGGTTCATATTGACTAAACAGAATGGTATTCTAACTTCTCATCTAACTCTGGGCAAGAAAAAACAATGTTTTAAACTGAAACTTATTCATCTCTTTTCTTCCCACAGTCAACATGGTTTGTTAGACATGTATTTCACCCTGAGAATGTGCAGCCTTATCTTTTGTCTCCAGGTTGTACATACAACCATGATAAACATACAGTCACACTCAAAACATTGTGATATGTTTTGTCTTCTCTTTCACACAGGATGGGGGATGTACTTGCCCAGGAGATGTGTCAAAGGCTTTTGGTAAGCATTACTGTTTTCAAATTGCACTCAAATTCCAACCATAGTAGGAACGCTTTCTGTTCAACTTTCTCACTATATGTTTGCTCTCAGGTGCTGGAGCGGACTTTGTGATGCTGGGCGGTATGCTTGCTGGACACTCAGAAAGCGGGGGAGAGATTATTGAAAAAAATGGCAAGAAATACAAGCTGTTCTATGGAATGAGCTCCGACACGGCAATGAAGAAACATGCAGGAGGCGTGGCTGAGTACAGGTCAGAGTCACAGTTATTTTGGTGTGTATTGGAAGAAATATGTCAGTTTTTATTATATGTTTTTGGGTCATTGGTGTTTTATATATATATATATATATATATATATATATATACCATGTTTACACTGTGTCCTCTAAAGGGTAATCCCAGTTTTTTTTTTTTTTTTTACCTCCAGAGCGTCGGAGGGGAAGACAGTCGAAGTTGTTTACAAAGGTCCGGTGGACGTGACAATACGAGACGTCCTGGGCGGGGTCCGATCCACCTGCACCTATGTTGGGGCAGGTAAACTGAAGGAGCTGAGCCGCAGGACCACCTTCATCAGGGTCACCCAACAGCTCAACACTGTGTTCGGCAACGACAGCTGAATGTCCAGCTCGATCCTGCTTCAGAACCAAGGCTATAAGTCTGCAACACTGCCTGAATGATGCTGTTTGTGGATTGACCATGGGTAAACACAAGTGAACAGACATGAATATTAATACTGAAATACTGTCCTTTTACTTTCCTTTTTCGTTGCAATGCAATTTTCGTATATTGGGTTTTGACTTCATTGACATTAACAGAAATATTTTTCATTACACAGACTCAGAGTTGCTTTAGACTCTGAATGTTACTTTTTTCATACAGTCTACAAAGTGTTCCAGGGGCCAATGTCCCTAGACAGGAAGATGTAAGCTAGAGCAGTATGTCTCCAGCATGTCTGCGTCTGATCATTCCAATGCAAGGTCCTTATTTTCAGTTTTTATGCAAATCCATAACTATCTATTAACAGTATCTACAACATGTAGTTAGGCTCTATGCTAATATTATACTGTAAGCGTCACACACACATATAAAATTATAGCAAATGTCTTAAATTATTTAGAAAGTACTAAATATGTATTCAGCTTCTGGGGCTAATTAGGAAATATAACTGTTTTTAAGAAATGCAATCATTCCACCACTCTTTAAGTTTTGCACTTTAATTACTTGAGATTTGATAGATTTAGTTTCCATTATCATTTCATAGATATGCTTTGAAAGTTCTCTTAAATTTTTTAAATGAATAAGAATATGGGATTATTTATATATGGACCAGTATATGCTGAATGCTAGAGTACAGTACTAGAGCACATACTGTACGGTACAGACCAATGAAGTGCTGAATTCATGGCAGAGGTGTTGTTCAACATAAAGATATATTATGCAGCCTTTATCGTCCCTGGTTCTAGCTGCTCCTGATCAGTACCAAAGTTTGTGTGGGCTCATGTTAGCGATGTGCACATTCAAATTATTGTATGATTCATAACAGCTGTAAAATTAGGGGATCATTCCATGGAGGTTTTACGCCATGAGTATTGTGTAATTATGGTTTCACTTCACACAGTGTCTGTAGATACTCCACTTCAAGCTGTTGTTACATGATTTGTGTTGTTTCATTTTCTTATTGTCACATTGGTGTGAAAATAGCAAAATGTAAAAATATAAATGCAGTTTTCAGTCATTAAAAAAATTCCACATCTTAAATTTTTACTAGCTTTATTATGAATCGGATCTTTCACAAAGTAAGTACGGTACAAAGGAACCAATGTTCTGACATTCTGATTACATTTTTAAAGACTGCTCTGTAAAACAACTATGAGAACAATGACACATTCACCACCAGTAGATGGAGACAAACACCTTAAGCTGGCAGACAGAAAAAAGTAGAAACATTAGTTAAAAAAAACGACCTACATTAGAAGTAACTCCTAAAACAAATCAAGCTGAAGATGTTACATTGCTTCTAGTGTATATGTATTTTGTACACTAAAACAATAACAGCATTGGCTTATTTCTGATATTTGAGCTAAAAGCACTATTTTCATTTGACAGCAACTTGATGCTTAACAATGACGTGTACTCATTCAATGAAAGCACAAGGTGCTGTTACTGTAGATATTTGTAGCCATGCACTTCTTAACTTTGTATAATGATAAGCAATGATCAGTGCGGTACCACCCATTACTGAAGCTCACAAACCACCTCTGTGATGCGTATGTCACCAATAATTGCACCACAAGAACAATTGGTGTGAGCAGGACGGTTGCCCATAAACGAGTGAACTGTTACTTCAGTGTATCCATTGCTGTTCTTGTGGTAAACCTTCCCACAGGGGCAATCCCATTGCTGCTGGGGGATATTTTGGCCATTTGTGTTTGCTAGTTGAACAAAGGGGGCCAGGTCCCAGTTGTTGAGGCTCATCTTAATCTTAATTGTGATTATTTCTTCCCTCTGGTGCTGTCCGATTCTGTTGAAGAAAGACAGTGAGGAAGCAGCAAAATTCCAAAACACCTCCACCACTTTGGGTCGTGGTACGGTACAATCTCCATTTTTGCCCCGATGTGTGATTAGTACGGAGGAAACCCTGCGTTTTTTCTCTGTTATGGCCATGACATTTTTCTGCTGCCCAAAAATACCTTCTGAACTGACTGATGCATCACAACAGTCATCATACTCTGTTGTGAGGGAGCTGAGCTGGTCACCTTCGTAGCACAGACCATAGACATGTCCATCCTTCAAGTTCTTTGCAGACTGTTTGTCACATAAACCAATGGTCCAGTCAGAGTCTTGGGAAAGTCTGACCATCCACCTTTGAAAGTTAGGGGCTGACTGGGCACTACGAATTAGAAGCGTAGCAGAGCATTGCTCCAGCCAATTACTGTAGAAAATCTTCCTTTTGTCTTTGGACAGTGACATGCCAGGGCCCAAAGTCTGTGGGTCAAAGACCAGGTCTGAACTTGTAGCATTGAGCTCCTGGTGGTTCTCTGGGTCAACCAGAGTCAACAGCGATCCCCAGAAGTGGCCTGCTTGCTTTACCATTTTTTCACCATTCTGTCTTATCTCCTGAACCAGTTTGTCCCTATCGCTGCCAGGCTCCAACCCTTTTCTCAGATCCACAGCCTTGGCCTTCTCCACATCCTGATGCACCTGAGAATACATCTGCAGGAATCTGAAGGTGTCCTTCTCCTTCTGTGCGGCTTGCATGCTGCTGTTGCTGGTTTTGATAGACACCATGCGGGCAGCGACTGAACTCTGGACACTAGTCAGGGCAATGTCACGCAGGTTAGTCACAGCCTCAATGAGACGCACACTGGAGCGACCCAGCTTCTCTCTTTCACTCTTCTCCCACTTTTCCAGACTCCCATTCTCATCATCAGTTTTCCCTAGTAAGGCCTGCTGCTCAGTGTTGAGCTTCTCCATGAGCTCTTTGTGGGCTGTGGAGAAGGTCTTCATATTGTGTATGCGGTGCTGGTCTTCAATTGCACAGGAAACACACACACAGGTCATGTCATCCAAGCAGAAGTACTCGAGGAGTTTGCCATGTTGGGGGCATTTAGTGGTCCCACACAGGGCCATAGGCTCAGTCAGAGGATGAGTCTGTAGTAACACAGGAGTGGTCAGGTGGGCCTGGAGGTGCTGGACACACATGGAGATCTCACATTTCATGCAGGTCTTCCGTGCTGGTTTCCTGTCCTCCTCTGTACACATCTCGCAGAAAATAACTTGTAGGTCCTTTTGTAGATTGTCAGACATGTTTTCAGAAGCAGGAAGTCCAGATTCGATTTGAATTTAATATTATTCACGATTGAAAATCCTTAGGTTCCTTCTTGTTGCTCTTTGGTTGACTGTGTTTTTGGCAGAGTAGTTATTCACCAGTTTATGGTTGCTCAGTTTCTGCTCTGATCTGCTTTGCCACAGCAGCACTGCACAAAAGTTTCGATTTCTGCAAAACCAAACATTCAGGGGGGTGGAGTGAGTCAGACAGATGGCTGCAGCCGTCTCATGCCTGGGCGTCTCCAACGGTAAAGTCAGAGGGTCAAAAATACGAAATCGAGAATTATTTTCTAGATGCGGTCACGGTTAAGTTAGTGAGCATGTTGCAATTAATTGAAAAGAGTTTGAACTCTTAAATTAACGATTTAAACTCTTAAATTAACGTTAGCCATACATAGCCTATAGTTGGCAGATTTGTGGATGTTATTGTTGTATCCCTATTTGATGAAACCTACGATGACTTTACCTTTTCTTTTTATTAGCCTAATGCTTTATTTGCAAATTCATAACAGTAAAAAAAAACAAATGAAGTAAAGTAATGAAGTAAAAACAATGAAGCCACCCACATAGGTCTATTAAAAATAAATAATACAATATGAAAGTTATAGATATGAAATTTGGCAAGAAGAAAGATTTGATTTATAATAAAATATTGGTTAATATTGGCTCCTCATTTCTGAGAACAGAAAAACGAAGTATAGGCTATTTTTTAGAGGTGAAGGGACCATTTAAAACTGCATCAACGTTTAGCGTTGACATTTGTTTAAGCAATATTACATGAGAGGGTTTAATTTCGAGGTCCGTAAGCATCACTGAAGTGTACCCTCGAATATTGCGATTATACAACAACTTTTTACAACAACGGTTACCAATAAAATAAAAGTGATAATCAAACTGTAGGCTATTCATATTGTTTAGCAATTCTCTCTTAAAATAAAATAAACCAACAGACAGGATTTCTTGTCCCTCCCGCACATAAACACAAACCTGCTTTGCTAGCTGAATCGTGTCGTAAATAAGAAATCTGCTGAAAAAAATAATTGTATTCATTAGCATGATTGTCGTACTGTTTAATTCAAAAACATAACACCAGACGCGTGCTTTTATTTTGAAAAGTAGAATCTCGGGGACGGAACCAAGAGGGAGGCCAATGATGTATGTTAGAGATAAGACGGGAGGCTGCAGGCCGCAGCCATACACTCTTGGATTTGGCTGCAGCCTTTCTGTTAGGCTTGGTTAGGGTATATAAGTTTCATGTCATACGTGTTATAATTACATATTATATGCAATTATATTATTATAATACATGTTATAATGATGAAATGTGGTGATGTGGGCTATAGACAATAACAAGGCTGTCCATTAGAGAAGTTCACAAAGCACCTCTGTAATGTGCAGGGCACCAATTACTTCTCCACAAGAACAGGTGGCCTGAGAGGACTTCTGGTAAATGTACCCTCCATAATTGTATAGGCCTACATCATTGGTCTCAATGTAAACCTTTCCACATGAGCATTTCAATTGCTTTTGGCATTGTTGTTAATGTGGAAATAAAGCTCCAGGTCTGACTGTGCTTGTACTTGAGCTCTTGTGAATGACTCTTCCACTTCCAAGCGAACAAAAGGAGTTAGGTACTGGCCGATGGAGCTGATCGTTATTGTGACTATAATTCTTTTTTTTTTTGGTGCGTGATGATAATGCTGAATAACAATAATGAGTTAGGAAATCTCTATACAACTTCCACATTTTGCGGTCGGGCCATTTGTTTTGCCATATTTTCACCTGGAGGGTTGACCGCTTTAAGGGAAACCATTCGCCTTTTCTTTTTTAGGGTTCCCTTATAAACTAAAGATTGACTCTCAGTTAAATATTATGAAATAGCTGTTTGCCTCTGAGTCATGGTGTGAAAGCTTGAGCTGTACTCTCCAGCAGTATCATTTCCTAGGAAAGAAACTGTCTATAGTCTACACACTATTCTTTTATAGCAATAACGTAAGTACCGTAATCTTTATTGAATGATAAGGTAAGACAAATGCCCTTTCTTGTCTTACCTTATCATTCAAGATTAATAATCTACTACAGGCAGGGATGTGCACAGACATTTTGGGTGGCCGGGGCTTAAGGAAAAAAAGGCCTAATAGTTAATAAGTAATTATTTATTTGAAATTTAAACAAAACATTAAATATATAAACACAACTCTGACTACCTTACCAATGTATCTTATTTCCCTTATGCAATTGTTTAATAGATTTAATAAATAGTCAACAAAATAATCAGTTCACACAGATACTTTTTAGTATTCATCAGGTTGATCACAAACACCAAAGGACACTCTGCTACAATGGGCATGTTTTCTATGCTACTAGTTTCAAGTATATATTTAGAATGACTGCACCAAGGAGAGGGACATCATTTTGTTTATTTAGCAAATGGCAATAAATCATTTAAAATCTTTTAGTGTTGGAATAAATAAAACTTCAAAAAAATCTTTTTGGTCGCTAACTTGGAAAAAACAATAAAGAGATTGGAAAAAAAAATAAAGAGATTGGAAAAAAAAATCTTTTTGATAAATCTCAACAAAAAGCTTCACACTAAACTGTAAAAGGCTGTTGCTGCAATTTTGTTAATTTTACAGGAAAAAACACTGCACCAATAATGAATAAACACTGTTATTTTTAGATGAGGAGCCTACGATCCAAATTATGAAGTTAATGTTTAATGCAGGACACTTTTTTCATGTTGTGGGCAATTTAGAGATTAGAGATAATCTATTTTAGAGATGTTAGTAAAACAGAAGTTAACTATATGTTTAGTCTTTCAGCTAATTAGCTGTAAACTCAAGGCACTGGCTGCTTAGTCTTTTGTTCATCCAGCTAAAACTAATGCTGGCAAATTAGTTCTAAAGTAAACTCATAGACAGTATATCAACTTCATTGTTATTATGGAGGTTGAGTTTGTGGAGCTGTCAACTGTGATAGGAATTCTTGTTTAAATAAACACTTGCCTTTCTGTAGGTTTACTCAATCTCTCTGCAGATTGACAAGCATGTGCATTGAATGAGTTGAGGATAGCTATGAGAGCCTGCTATGTATCCAACTTCAGGGATAAACATTATAATATCACAGAAACACCTTGTCCCTGAAGTCTAAATAGTACAGAGAACAGATTTGTAGCCTATGTTACACATATAGTCAGCGTCATGCATGAGTCACTTTGAATCCAGGAGTTAGCTAGCTAGCTACATGAATAACGTTAATAATAAATGGTTAATACATCAATGTGTCCGGGACTGCTATACAAGTTGGATCAACATCTTTCTATAAAACATTTTCAACAAAAAATGAACATAACCTCAACGAAGGTGGGATTTAAAGGGCATGGTATACTATAACGTTAGAGCTCCGCTCACTTTTTTAACAGCTCCGGTTCTGTAAGCGATTGTCCCCATTCAGTTGCTCTATTGATGTTTCAGAAAATGCTTATATAAAGGGCTATAAACCCTGAACCCAAGCCTACCAAATACGACATGGATCGTGACCATAAACCATTTGATTCGGCATAAAAAAACATTTTGAAAAACAAAAAAAGGCAAAGGGACAAGATCGACTTCAGTGGAGGCAGCATGGGTAGCAGCTAGCCTTTCGCAGGTGCGGTAAACATTGCCATGGTAACGGTTCTAAACCGTCTCTGGAGCTCCACCAATCAGAAAAATATCCCGTCATACTTGCAAGACATTTCTGAAGACGTTTCTGTGTGCTTGAAGGTAGGAACTCCAAACCATTCATTAATTGAAGTTAGTAATAATGTCGGTGTCTTCTTGATACTATCTGCCACGATAAAGATAAACAATTGTAGGTAAAGAAAACTTCGCTAAGTTTACTGTATCATAACCACAACAGTACTGTTAAGCTTAGCTACATAGCAAGCCAACGCTAGCTAGCTAACTATCTTACATTAACGTGCTAACCATAGACATAGCTAGAACTCTTGTTTTATAGCTATGGTGCTAAACGTTAATTCAACGCGAGTGTTGATGTTCTTTCTTTGGTGTTATTTGGTTAGCTAGCTAGCTAATGATTTCGGTACAGTTGATATTTCGATTGGTTAACCATCATGCTAACAGTTAAATTAAACTAAGGTAACGTTAGTTGTACTTCACTTGAGTAACGTAATGATATTTCTATTATATCTAACAAACTTTATTCCACTGCATTTAAGAAGGAAATGTAATTTTTCTTTATTTCTTCACCAGTGTTATGTCTTTCTGGGTTTTAGTTCCTAAACTGACTAATCACTGGTGACTTTGCTAAAGATGAAACTAAAAATCAGTAATGTATACAAATTCGCTCTATCTATGTACTAAAAAAAAAATTTAATTATATTTTGTACATAATGTGTAATATTTAAATTTTGAATGCATGCTTCTTTTACTTACAGTAAATGAAGGTACTGCTGCATGGACATGGCTGTCAGCTAACAACAGATAACACTGCTATTAAAAAGGTATTTATTTTACATCCTTTTAAGGTAAAGTAGAGGTGGGTAATATGGATCCTTTATCACAGTATATGTTATTTTATATCGTATGTATCATACACTTTCCTAAAAGTTCAGTTGTGACAGTTTATAAATAAAACAACTAGATAGATCTGTCGATTTTTGGCTTAAATCGACACCTGGCAAATCAAGTATTTCATCAGGAGGACTAAGCTTTGATTGATGGTGCGCGGTCCTGCAGGTGAGCTAGCGGGTGCCCCATAACCAGAAATATTACAGTAAAAGGATATCTACCACTATATAAATGGTAAATAAAAAATCTGACAGGTGACAAATTTATATCTTCTCACAGTATCTGTTTTTTTATTTTATTTTATTAATGAATACATATTTACCCTTTCTGTTTGTCTGTTAGTTGCAGGAGTTAATGCCACAGAGGAAAAAGATGAGGCAAAAAGCTGATGGAGGACTCCCCAGACTTGTGGAAGAAACACCCAATGCTCCTGGAGAATCTTCATCAGAACTGAACATTGCGCCGATGGCTTTCAATCTGAACCAGAGCAGTGCAGTCTGTCTCCCCCTGGTCTCTGACAGTCAGAGGCTCATATGGGTGCACTCAAGCGAGATCAACCTACAGCTGGACGGTGCAGCAGAGCTAAACAAGGCCTTTGACTGCTTTCCATACCTGACAGAGAAAAAGACAGCTGCACTGGCGCAGCGCTGCTCCCTGCACCCAGACCAGGTGAAGGTTTGGTTCATGTTACAGAGGCTCCATTATGGCATCAGCTGGGACTATAAAGACATACGCAAGGTTCAGAGGAAGATCCTGTCAAGTGGGGGAAAGGAAAAGCTGCAAAACAGCAGGGGGAAGGACGTAAAAGAGGATAAAGGAGAGAATAAGAAATGCACAAGAGAGATAAAAGAGCCTGGTGGGAAGAAGGCAGAAGAGGTTAGGGAGGAACAGAGTGCAAGTGAAGGAAGGATGATGGGAGAAAATGTGAGGGATAATGAGCGATTGGAGAGAAAAATGAAGCAGGTGCAACCAATGAAGAAAGAGAAGGACAGAAAAGTAGAAGAAGACATGGTGAATACTCAGAAGACAAGGAAAAGGAGGACAGTGACGGACAAGATGGGAATGAAGAGAATGAAGCAACGGGAAGAAGGTGTTGTGGAGAGAGCAGAGGAAGAAGAAATAAGAAGTGATGAAGATGAGAGGGAGTGGCAAATATTCACTCAGTCGGAGACAACACTTTTCACCAGGAAGAAAAAGAAGTCAAAAGCAAAGACTAGATTACTGTCGGTTCAAGAGCAGCCTGCCCTAAAGAGCGTTGTTGTGCCAGATGAGCCGCTGGATGCAAGTCCTCTGCTCATTCCTCCTTCTCAAACTCAGGCCTTTGACGTGCCCCCTCTCACTGATAACCAGACAGAACTGCTGGAAAGAGGTGACACTGTTCCTCCGTCCACCTCAAATATTCATTTGATCCCTGTGAAAAGCGACGTTGAGGGGGAAACAGAAATGCAGACAAATGCAGCAGAGACAACAAAGCCCAATGCTTCCGGCCCTGATGTTGGCAAACTGAAGGAGTTCATGGAAATGCTCAATGATCTTGTCGTTGCAGATGGTTCATCCAACATCGGCCAACAGCTGGATCGTCATGAGGTAGAACCATGCACACTTGCCACCCGGCTCCGCTGCCATAAAAAGACGCAAACCCAGATGGCGATGATGAAGGTGGCTTTCTTGCACTGCCAGTATCCAGATAAGGATGACTACAGCCGACTGGCAAACGCGATTGACATCCCCCGCTACTTGTTGATTCAGTGGTTCGGTGACATGCGCTATTACATCAAGAAAGGAAGGCCACGCTGGATGAATCAGGAGCAGCACAGCCAGGCGCTAGACAACATCTGGTACCGGCAGTGCCTGAATGCACTGTTAAAGACACAGTCACAAATGGCAGGCAGTGAGTGCGGCAATAAAGCAACCTGTGAGATGAAGCTTGACACGAGTGAAAGCTGTGGCAAGGAGGAAAGTGTGCCGGTGCCCCCAGAGTAGAAATGATGACACAGCCTCTGTACATATTATCCCTCCGGGGACAATGAAGATGAATCATCTCTTCACATTTGGAAATATGCATCAGAATCAGTTTAGTGACTTGTAATTTGTGTGTTTATGTTTTGAACTTTCAGACAGATGTTTGCTGAAAGGTTGACAAGTTAAGACACATTCCTATAAATTTGCCTCCTCTTACATATTGTTGTTTAACCATTTTTGTGATTACGTGTCGTTAACGTGTATCTTTATCTGTAGTCGTTTCAAAAGATACTCACTTGCAATATACAGTACAGGCCAAAAGTTTGGACACACCTTCTCATTCAATGCATTTCCTTTATTTTCATGACTATTTACATTGTAGATCCTCACTAAAGACATCAAAACTATGAATGAACACATATGGAATTATGTACTTAACAAAAAAGTGTGAAATAACTGAAAACATGTCTTATATTTTAGATTCTTCAAAGTAGCCACCCTTTGCTTTTTTTGATATCTCTGCAAACCCTTGGTGTTCTCTCAATGAGCTTCATGAGGTAGTCACCTGAAATGGTTTTCACTTCACAGGTGTGCTTTGTCAGGGTTAATTAGTGGAATTTTTACCCTTATTAATAAAAAAGCAAAGGGTGGCTACTTTGAAGAATCTAAAATATAAGACATGTTTTCAGTTATTTCACACTTTTTTGTTAAGTACATAATTCCATATGTGTTCATTCATAGTTTTGATGCCTTCAGTGAGAATCTACAATGTAAATAGTCATGAAAATAAAAAGGAAACGCATTGAATGAGAAGGCGTGTCCAAACTTTTGGCCTGTACTGTAGATGCAATTTTACTTTGATGAGTCACTTTGTGATGTGCAAGTTTTTATTGTCATTCAAATAAAACACCTTCATGGTTCGAACATGACTCATCTTGTGATTGGTTACCTCTAAACATTCATAAACTATAAAATTAATGAAAACTTTTTTCTCAGTTGTTTAATGTTTTTTTTTAAAAGTCAGTGGCATTTCAGATCAAAATAACAGCCACAGTGGCTGTAATCTCAGAGCAGATTGAAACAAGTTCACCTGCCAACACATAATCCACACCAAATTAACAAAAATAAAATATAATTCTAGGATATTATGTAAAATATATTGCACAAATAAAATAGAAAAACTACATGAATAGTTATTACTCTTATGTTATCCAGCTGGATTACTAAGCTTCCTCTTTTGTTACGTTTGTGACAATTAAGTCATTACAGATTTTCTTTTTTGTCTGTTACAATCTGTTTATAAGCTGAAGTATAGTCAAAATATTGAAGGATGAAGAAGAAAATGGTCATACAATCATTCATAAGACTTATTGGGTTTGCTTAATATTACCTTAACAGATGGTCATGTTAAAACAAGTGGTTTATTTCCCCCATCTGAAGGAGGTAAACAGCAGAACAATTAAACAATATAATAACTACCCAATAGGGTGCTCAGTTATGGGAATAGAGTCAAAAGATCTCAGACTGGCCAACCAATCCCTATTAAGTCAACAATGATATCAGATGTTACCACTAAATAGTACTCTCTTGGCTCCATCAGTTCCAGCTGGCTGTGTACTCGGTCCTCTGTGGCTGCCAAAGCTCAGCACCTTCGATAATGCGGCGGATCATGGAGGCAGAAGTGATAAGCAGGTGTCCAGCGGCGTAAAGGAGGGTGGAGGCTACACGCAGGGCTTCTCTAAAAAAAAAAAGAGATAAAGTGGTATAAGTATGATTTTGTACTGATTCTTTGCTGCATTACGGTTTTTAACAATGGCATTGTGCACTAAATATGGTCTTTGAAAAAGTGTATTGCCTTCTCATCCAAGCAAAACTAGTATTTCTTGTATCATCTTCTTAGGTAGAAAATGAAGGTTAGATTGAGAAATAAATAAAAAATAAGACACAGATGGCAAATAGGCCTACATTTACTCAAGTACAATTTTTAGGTACTTCACAGTGAACTAATGCTATTTATTCCACTACATTTATTTGACAGTTACTAGTTACTTTTCAGATTAACATTTTACATAGAAGCTTATAAAATACAATGTGTTATTAAGATTAAACCAGTGGTTCCCAAACATTTTGGCTTGTGACCAAAATGAGTCTCTAGTAATGCAGTAGGCTATTTTTACAGTGTTGTGTTGGCACTTTTACTTCTACCCCTGAAAGGATGTAGTAAACAATCTACAACAGCAGTACATGTCTAAAAGAAGCAGATGTTATTTTTTAAGTAGTGTCTTTATTTACTTTTTTGTAACCCCCTTCCCCTGAGCTTACCTGAGGACTTTCTTGGGCCCCAGACACTGAAAGTTAGCGCTCACAGAGTACAGGCCTTGAAACGTGGCCTTCACACTCAGGGAGCCAAACACGTCCTTTGGGCTCATCCTGTAAAGGTCAAAGGTGACTCGAGCTATGTCTTGTCCGGTCCGAGGCTTGTTGTGGTCTTGAGATTTGTACACAACTGCACCCTGGGGGATCAGAGACAACAGTCACATAAATGAATAAACATTAGTGATGCACAGAGTGCCATAATAGTGTATCATGTAAAGACAAAAAGCATGACCCAAACCGACGAGTGCTAAATCTGTTTTACGTAAATGCAGATGGAATGCATATTGTATATGCTATTTAATTAATAACTATTGGCTATTTTGGTCAAACAAACCGGTTGTGGTCTCCATGTCTGTCCAGGCTCCAGAGCCATGAGTATGGTGTTGTCAGGCAGGGTCATGAGGAACTCGTCATAGTCTACCTCTGTACCGTCCTCCTCACAAACCAGAGACAGAGACACTGCAGACAGGGACAGCAGCAAAGCCTGGCATACCTATACGGCACAGATTCAAATTGCTCTGGAATAATGTGCACTTGAGAAAAAAAAAGCTTTAATATTCTAAATAGTTCTCCTGTCTTGTAATACAAATGTACTGTATATGACAACAAATGAGCTGTAATCCAGTTACAACAGTGATACAGATTTCAGACACAAGCATTTGATCAGCCTTTAATCAACCAGAACAGCGTATTCTCATAGAAATGTGAGGCTGTTTATATCAATCTGGTAGTCAGATGAAAACACATTCATGTTACCAGTGGTGGAATGGTACTCAAGTACTGTACCTAAATACAAATTTGAGGTACTTGTACTTTACTTGAGTATTTTCTTTTCATGCCACTTTCTACTTCTACTCTGCTATATTTCAGAGAGAAATATTGTACTTTTTACTCCACTACATTAATCTGACAGCTTTAGTTACTAGTTACTTTACAAATTAAGATTTTTCAAAGAAAACACATAATTTATAAAATACATTGTTAAATTAAACTAAATTAAACTAACCACACAATATATAGGCCTACAGCTGAAATGATTAGACCATTAAACACAGAACTGTTTGGATCGTTTCCAGTTTCTAAAATGTGAAGATTTTTCTGTATTGAGTACTTTTACTTTTAATACTTAAAGTACATTTTCCTAATGCTCTCAGTACTTATTTCATCCGTGAATTAGTCATTTGATCTGAAGTCCCGCCGTGTTACCAGCGTTAAATATGAGGCACAGTGCTAAACTTCTGATCTCTTAACCCTTGTGTTGTCTATCTGTCGACCTGCAACGTTTAGTTTTTCTGGGTCAAAATTTAAAATAAAATAAAAAATGTCAACGTTTAGGTCGATACTTTTTCCATACTTTTTACTTAAGTAACATTATCAATGCAGGACTTTAGCTTGTAACAGAGTATTTTTTACAGTGTGATAGTAGTACTTTTACTTAAGTAAAGGATCTGAACACTTCCTCCACCACTGCATGTTACTCTTTAGTCCAATTGTAGCAACTTTTAAACGGCCAGCAGTTACACATAATTTATATTCAAACTTTATCCGAAAATTCAGTCTGGCCCATACATGGGCCAGACATCTTATCTTTATACCCCTGTGAGTGGAGCCTTGACCCATGATATGATCACATATCTGACATAGGATTTTAGACATGATTATATTGTTGAGATTTTTTAGTAAGTGATTATTTAAGTTGTATACTTCATTCTTAATAAATGGCTAATGTTTCCCATTTTATTTTATTTTTTTTACATTTATTATATTAAATTAATTCGATATTTATTTATTTATTATATTATAATATTTTATTACATTATATAACATTATTAATCATATTACATATACTGCACGCAGCATTACCCTGTTTCTTTCCATGCATTATGTATCTTTTACAGACACTCTCACCCTCTCTCTCAGCTCCTCCAGGGTCCCGGCTGTGATGCCCTTCCTGGTCTCCCTGTTGTGACAACACACTCTGAAGGGACGCTGTGGTGGAGACCACACTCGCTTGGTCACAGATCTGAGGAAAGACCATATGAATTATTAATAACACTAACAATGATTCTGTTCTATTCAAGTGTCCCACTAAGCCATGACAGTGTGGCAGAGAGCCGGCTTGCACAATACCAGGAGCTTGAAACTGAAGCCACTAAATGGATCATTAATTGTATTATTTCCACATTGTTTTCCCCCTGTGACATGTCACACTGGCCAACACTTTAAAATGTCATAATATAACATAGCTCAAAATTACATTTGGTTCAAATTCATTGAGTTAATTATTTTTCTGTGTAGCTTATATTCAATTTGGGGGCTCCAACAGCCACACAATGTTGTTTGGATTGTTGATCAAGCGTAAGGATCAAAAGCAAATCAATACAATATCAACAGGCCAAAAGTAATTCTCACACTTACTTGATAAATGAAGATGTTGTATCCATGCTCATCAGTTTCTTGTTGTCTCTTGTCACCAACTTATTTTTTCGTATGGTGTTTTGGAATGCTGATAACATCAGTACAGCTGGTGTTTGACCCAGCAGCTGGACTTTGCCCCAAACCTGGTGATAACTCAGATACAGAATAGCACAAGGCAAAGTTAATCTCGCCTGTGTGTGTAAGACATCCTTTAGTTATTATTACTTATGGCCTGACTGGATATTTGAGGTTGATAGCAATATTGAGAAATAAAAAAATAACCAGATTTAAAAAATCTGGTTATGTTTCCAAATGAACATATAATATAAATTAACAGTTTTGGAGCCCTTATATTTGTTATTGTTTTATGTACTGCAATTTCTTGTTACTTATTGGCTGACATATACAACCCTCTATAGCTGTAATAAGCTATATGAGCTGACATATACATTGTCCCATGGAACTTATCTGACTCTAATACTTGTAAGGGATAGATAGATATTACAACAACATTGATATCTTCCAATATTAAATCATGTTTAGGCAAATATATTCCTATTGCAGGGACATAAAACTTGGTGTTGTTGTTTTTAGATTTTCTCTGGGCCATTATCTTAGTTTTATTGGTACATAATTCATATTCATATGCTCCTTAAAATGCTCTGACGTTCTGCAAACCATTCCGCCTTACATCTTGTTAAACTATTTTTTTCAGAGGTCACCAACCTTTTTTAAACTGAGAGCTACTTTATGGGTACTGAGTCAGACGAAGGGCTACCAGTTTGATACACTCTTCTGAAATAACAAATGTGCCCAGTTGGCCTTTAGTTATACATGATTATTAATGATTAATGATTCTCATCTATGTGAAGACACTGATCATGTTAATGATTTCTCACAATAAGTATCAACAATGACTTAACAAGGTGGGAAACAGATAATATCAATATTACATTTTTCATTTTTAGAACAGGCCTGAGGGCTACTCATGTGGTCCTTGGCGGCTACCTGGTGCCCGTGGGCACCATGTTGGTGATTAGACATTGAGGGTTTTAGATCCTTTGGCTGTCGGATCTGCAACGTCATATCCTGTCAACATCTTTGGGTGCGCTTGTTTTACATATTTCATAGTTCGTGCTCGGACGGAGTGCCTCGTTCGAACCATTGCAAATGCGCGAAGCACCGCCAAACCGGTGCGCCCCAGTGAAGATTTAAGAAGATTGAATGGTGCAGTGAAGGCGGGAGGATGAGAAGCCGAAGTTTTGATAGAAGTGTTGCTAGCTTTGTTTTCAAGCGGGTAAACAACAACAGTGGTACTGAGGTGTAACGATAGGTACATTCAGGAATCACCGGAGTTAGTAAACATCATCTCAGCAGCATTTCCTAAACCACTTTGCATGGATAAACTAGTTAGTTCCGCCTCAGCTTTGAAGTGTACTCGGGGAGTAATGTGTCAAAGGTGCTAAGCTAACCTTCGTGTCTTAGCGTGAGTTTGTGATCGTTGAATATCTGACTGACGGATTCAGTAGTATGGCAAACGTTAGAAGAAAATCAATTGAAGATGGTAAGTCTTAATAGCTGGGGTTACTTTAAAACTAGATGTGAAATCATTTTGTCAGTAATGTAGTGATCATGGTTTAACGTTACATTGATTCAAGTACTAACTTAGGTTGTGGCAAGTGACTGTCAGTGTAACGTCATGCCACATCCTCACCCCAGCAGACACAGTTTGACAGCTGATGGTAGACTCCTGCTTTATTATCATATCAATTAAGTAATGTATGCCAGCCTCACCAGGGGGCATCACATCTTTGCACAATATTTGTCAAAAGAACAACAAAGCCTAAGAATGTATTTCCATTATCTCATTGGTTTTTGCGCCGTGCTTTGTCTCCTGCACAGATACCAGCCTTCCTTTTGCTGCACTCCAGCTCCTGGCCCCGCCTGTGCGCCTGGTGTCTGCAGCCCTCTGGAAAGTGATGAAGCAGAGGGATGTGATGCAGTATGGGGTTGTGGAGGAATTCGTGACATCAGCCTGCGAGACTGTCCCAGGGCTGCTCACTGTGAGACACCAGGGCAAGCTGGCGCTGGGGCTCAGAGGACGGGTGAGATTTTGACATGCCGGTCTATTTTATTCTCCTCCCCTATATCTGTGTCTGACTGCATTATATTATCTTTTGATAGATGCATTATTACCATCTAATGTATGTTTCAGTATTATATTCCTGGCTTGACTGCACGGTTCATCAACCTTACCCTTCTTTTCAGTTAATCTTGGAGCTGTGCTGTACACAGCTGGATGAAAAAGTGATAATGCCACACCTGGAACGGATCCGTGCTCCTGCTGCTCTGTCATCCTCCTCTGCTCCTACTGTGGTAAATTATATTTGATGTTCATAATCCCACAATAAATTGCATTGCCATTTGTTTCACTGTGAACACTTTGAAGGTTTTTATTCCAAAGAAAAACTGCATATTCTTTATGCTTCTTGGCACATTGCTTCAGTAGACTATTTCAACATTTGCATACCTTAACTGTAATGTAAAAAATAACTTGACAATATTAATTAAAAAAAAAATAATGCCACACGGTTGGTGTTTTGTCAATATGATATATTTGATATGCTATCACTCATTTTTGTTGCTATTTTGTCTCCTAGAGGAGGGATGTGAAAATCATGAGAACAGTCGAAGGTTTCCATTCACTGGTTCATACTCTGCTAAAAGACCCAACCGAGAGAGAACAGTTCTTCAAGGTAAATCCCTCTACTAGTGTTTAATTGCAATCATATAGCAGCAGCAACTGATTTCAATCTCTATCGTGATCATTTCTCAGTTGATGTACATAGGAATGTAAGGGCCAACAATTCTTATTCTCTCTTCTCATAGGAGGAGTTTCCCGTGGATTATGGTACAAAGTTTGACCTGGAACTAGAGAAACTGCTGTGGGAGTTTTTGATTCGACTGGACCAGTTGCTCCCAGTTCCCAGCCTAGCTCAGGTAGTGGGTGCTTTTGAGAACAGCTTCCCTTGTTTTGTCACAAATTACACCTTATTTATAGCTATTCCTGCTTTTCTGTAAAAAGTTAAGTTTTAGTCTGCAAGAACACATTAGGAAAAATAAATATTTAATTTGCAGTGGATGAGTATATTTTTATTTTCACAATAGCTAGTAATCATATAAAAATGCCTGCTGACACATGTGATTTTTTTTGTTTTTGTGTGTGTTTATATATTAATAATTTGTCTCCAGACTGTGTCGTGGCTCAGTGATGCCCCCCCTGTCCTGCAGGAGTGTGCGCGGGCAGCCACCCAACCCCAGCTCCTGAAGATATTGCTTCAACATCAAACTTGTCTAGGTCATCTGGAGAATGCAGGTAGAACTAGATCATTTCTTAGCTTAGCTTCTTAGCTAGAATGACAGTAACTGTGAGGCCTTCATTGTAGATTTCTCAGGGTGTCCGCAGGGTTTTAAAAAGTATTAAAAGGTAGTAAATTAAATTAGTAAAAATTAAGGCCATTAAAAGGTATTAATTGTCATTTTACGAGGTATTAATTTTTTGAATAATTTTTTTGCAAACTATGAGTTGTCCATTTGTTTTATTATGTCTATTTAAGTTGATCTTGTTAAGTTTGTGTGATATTATATCCTATCCCGCATCGGGTAATAGCCTATTGTAGCCTGACAAGCCAGACCCACATCCAGATGTTGGGTCTGGGAACTCACCATTGGCAGGGCTCAATCCGAGGGGCGGGATAAACGGTTGTCTTTCATATTCCCTCTGCACGCTACAACCAAGCAGAACAATGAAGATAGCGGAGCTAGTTGATAGATTAAACTTTTGCCGTATCCGGTCGGCAAAACTCTGAACACATCTTCCGTTTTTAAGAATTACTTCAGTGCCGTTCTTTCTTTTTCTCAAAGAAACGCTTAACTCCAAGTCTTCCAGAGTCACGGCCAAAGCCGATACCAAAGACCGCTGTTAGCCAGCAGCAGCTCTGCTTTGTTTAAAAGTTGTTTGTATCCCACAAACATGAACAGAGATCCTGAGTGGTACATCACACAGATGAAGAGTATAGTGCAAACATTCCTCCAGGGCAAGCAGTTGGCAGGTGGCATCTCAGCATGGTAAGAAAATATTGTATAGTGACAGTAGAAGTGGATAGGTTATTCAGATTGATTAATGACGTGTTAGCGGTCTCAGTGTGGAAGTGTCATTGCTTTTACCTAAATTATTTATTTGAACAAGTTCTGAAAAAATATGTATCTACTCCTAGCTCTTGATGTAGATGCTGTGATGGATGACATTGTTTCCTCTAGAATTGTTTTCAGCAGCGGGGGTGGGGCTGTTGAACGTCAAAAAGTAACGTTAACTGAAAACAGCGTGTAGATTCTTTTTAGCATCTCACATCACACTTTCAGTCACTATGACCACTACTACTATGGTCAGAAACCTTGATTGTGCCAAAATATGAACAATAACGTCGCTGTCAATGGGCTTATCTGCTAATGTTAGCTACCGACAGTTACCTTAAGGTGTGGACACACTAGGCCAAATATCGGCTGTTGGACAGTCTGGCGAGGTCAGTGACTCAAATCTGTTCGGGGTGTCCCATGCCGTCGTCAGTCTGGGGGGCTGTCGGTGTTCATTTTGGCCGACCTGACCTGTTCAGTTGGCGGCAGGGCAGTCGGGACTCACCCGGAAATGGCGAGCGGAATGAGGTGACTAGAGTCTCTCAAAATCGGACAAAAATCTTTTAAACTGACCTTTGTGGAGCTGAAATGAAGACATTGGAAGACACGGCCTATTTCTCGCTTAAAATGTTTTCAGAAACATGTTTCAGTGAATTATTTTAGTACAATATGAGATCGTATTCTGAACGGCCGCCATGACAGTCTGGCTTTGAATTTCCGGAGAAAACAAACCCATGTGACGCGTTTGTCCAATCAGCTGCCGGTTTTCATTATTTGGCAACAATACAGAGTAGCGCCGCCTGCTGTTATGTAGACGTATTACGTTTCTCAAGTCGGTGTTGCCTCAGTGTGTCCCGAGGCAGTTTTTTTGACCTCGGGGACGTGACTGATCATCTCGACTGGCTTTTCTGTCAACGGTCGGCCGTTGGCTTAATGTGTCAGCACCTCTAAACCATCCAGCAAATAGACTGTGCCGTTACCTGAAACCGGTGATTTAACGTCACCGCTCATTTTACACACGGTTTAACAACAAAACTAAACGCTGAGTGAACATTACTAGCTATGTTTTTCATGTTGGTTTTGAGCAGTATGCACCCCTAGTGGGGAAGATAAAGCAATTCAATTGAAGCACTTACCATGAGATCACAGGTACACTTAGTTTCAAATGGTTATAATGGCATCACAAGGTCAAACGGTGAATGCTTGTTTGCTTGTCTGTGTGTATGTCTGTTTTCTTGTATGTCACTTGCCTCATGGACTATTTTCCATGTGTACTCATTTGGGTGTCTGTATATACAGAAGAAGGTTCACTTAGTTTTAAGTGGTTATAATGGCATCAGTGAATGCTTGTTTCTTTGAACTGCTTTAATTTATCATTTTATTTAATCTATTAATTTTATTCAATAGGTGGAATAAATGCAATCTATTCTGTTGACTTTCCCTATCTGCATGGTTCTATTGGCCAAGAGGGTGTAGTTTTATAAATCTCAAACTCCGTTTAATGGTTAGAAACGTGTTGCCGTATAAACCTGTAACTCAATGGCGTGTTGGTTTTAAAAAATATTGAGAAGGTATTAAAAGGTATTGAATTTACCTCCAGGATTTCTGTATATAACCTGTTTCTAATAATTCTCATTATCCACATGTTTTTTGTTTTTTACAGCGTCCCTCCCTCCAAACATGGGAGACTCCATCCTGGCTTCACTTTCTCTGCCACCGTCTGGAAGAATACCTTCAAATCAACCAACAGGAGCCAAAAGGTCTGCTGTGGACCAGTCCGCTGGTACACAGACAAGAGACAAAACACCATTTATTACACCGGTTATCGGACTAATATCAAATGAAGATGTACCAGTTATGATCAGAACACTGAGAGGTGGCGAGGCAGCCAGTTCAAAAGATGCAACCAACGAGCACTTGCACCCAACAGAGTACTTGAAATTCACTGTGGTTAAACAGAGGCAAAAAGTCAAAAATGATGGAGCGGAAGAGGGTGAAGAAGAGGAGAGGAACGCCTCAGAAAGAAGCAGTGGAATTAAACGCAAGCAACCTGACCACGGAGAAAATGAATCTGATGAGAATGAAGAAGTGTTAGGTATGACCAGAACTGGGAAAAAGAAGATACGCAGCAGTTTGAGAAATGGAGCAAGCATGCTCGGGCAGAATATAGGTGACCAGAGGACAAATGAGAGCGAAGAAGGCCAAGCTGTAAGAAACGAGGCGCATAACAGAGCAGTCCTTGAAACCTGTATGACCCGGCTGGGTATCAAAACGCTGCACCTGCCCGAAGACCCATCCCTCTGCACCCTTTTGGTCTCTTGTCTGAGCAACCAACCCAGAGTTATTATTGAAAAATTGTCTCTGACTCCTGCTAGCGCTAACATGACTGATAGAGGAGGAAAATCCTTGTATATGAAACCGAAGAATCAGAGGAGGAAGTCACAGGGTAAAGCTCCAACACATAAAGGCAACCAACCTCAAAATCCTGACTTGGATGCTCCTGGCCTGGATAATAAAGAGTAAGAGACATGGGCATACACAGTGCACATAGTACAAAGTACGCCTTAGTATTATGTTAAGTTGTATTGCAAAAATGCTGCTGCTAGCTTAAAATAAATGCTAAATTACATTGTGTTTTGGATTTTGGAACTAGCTTTTTCTCTGCCTTGGATTCCTGTGTTTTGATTATTGTTGAACATACCAGTGATCGCTGCAGTTACATGGCAGAACCAGACAGACATTTTAAATTGACCTTTCAGGAACCCACAGGGATAAAATGTTTAACTGTTGTTTTAAATATTGTAGACCATTGTTTGAACCCTCCATATACAATAAAACACTGATTTAGTTCAATGTTTCCGGCTTCATTTTATTTTTCTGTCTCTGTGAGAAATGATTAGTGATTTAAATATGTATATATTGATTGTTCTTTTAGAGCTGCAGGTCCTATAAAAACAAACCTATTTATGATTTAACAGTTTCCTGGTTGTGTTTATACTTTAATTATAAATGGCTCTAGCAAAACAGCTTAGTTAAAGATTTACCCTAACAGCTATTGAAACCTAATTAATAAAACTTGACTTCATGGTTTAATTATGTTGTTTCTTCTTGACAGAAATTATCCCGTGTCACCAAGTATAAGCATCTCTCCCTTTCAGCAACGGAGTAACACAGGTGATTTAAAAAATCATGTCAATTGAAAGTAAGGAATTAAAAAGAAAAGATTAGCAAAAAAAGAATTACCTGCACAGGTTTTAGTTTAACTATGTTTTCTTTTGTTTTCAGGGACGTCGGCCCTTCCAAGAGACAGTGAAGACTACGTAGCGGATTCTGAGGATGAGGCGACAAAGAACTTCAAAGGCAGGGTATGTACTCTACAAACTGAAATCCTTGAAAATGTGTCAAATTACAGAAGGCATCCCTTAAATATTTTAGCTATTTTAAATTTGTAATTAAAAAAAGAAATCTGGCATTGAAATTAATCCCGAGGAATAATCTGTTGCACAACATGATTGCAGGTTAATGAAAAAAGATTGTGACTACAATGTGCAATTTCAAACAGATGTCACATTTAAGCCTTTGGAATTCACCGAACAAGACACTTGACAATTATTGTTTTTGAACTGTGTGTTATATATGTAAAGCAGTACAATATTTCAAACTTTTAATTGAAAATGACACAAAAACTACAGTAAATTTTAAATACTGATAACTTTCTTCTGTCGTCAGTGTTGTTGTAACTGAATCTGTCTCCCTCAGCTGTTTATGAAGCGCTACTACAAGACCAAACACGGCACATATGTTCCCACTCTGAGGGAGTACTGGAAGCCTGGGATGACACGGTGGGAATTGACGTCTGCTGGCAGCAAGCGCAGATAAGGAAATGGATTTTCAGTTTGTCAAGTTTGGTGTTGGGAAACTAACGGCAGAATGATGCCAGAGGAGAAAAGACAAAAATAATTTGGAATGCCAGCGACTGTGGCTGATGGACATTAATTTTCGTTATCTTTCTCTCGATTTGATTTCATTGTAGCTGAATCAGATTTGAACTTGAATCAGTGGTTTGTCATCATGTAAAACAAGCCATGAAATGGCATCGTCACAGATTATAGGCACTGTTCTGTTATGTGTTTATGATTATGGGCAACTTTGTGTTATTTTAAATTGTTACTTTACAGTGTGCTTGTAAATAAAGACCAGACAATATCTGGATTATCTGTTACAAATAAGTCACTTTATAAATATTTTAAAACTGCAATATGTAATATGCTGAGTTAATAAAATTAAATTAAAAATATGACACTTTGTACATTGTTTTGCATTTCATTCACCATGTTAAAGTGTCTTTGGGTCACATTGGTGGGTTGCCCGTTTGATACTGAAGCATGCTCTTGAATTGCTCCTGACACCCAATTAATGCAACATGTGATACAGAAGTAATAAGTGAATAATTTTAAAACCCATCCACAACTGGGCTTGTCAATCAGATGTACATTATATTTAAGTACTTAAACATCAACCTGGAGCAGTTTGTGAAGAAATGAAAATCCATGAAAACCTTCCCATTTATTTAGAAATTGAATGACATATTATCACAGACTGTGAGGATGAAATTAGTTGTCATAGAGTAGAAATCTTTACATGGAAATTCACCCAGGAAACCAAGAATTGGTTATAGGATTTCACATTCCTCAGTATCCTGGCTTATATTGGATAATTATAGCTCTCATACAAAGGCTTACTAATCAAAACATATCTACACAGGAACACACAATTAAGTGCAAATTCGTCACCAATGGAGATTCACAGTCGACAGCCTATCCCTCCAGTCACTGTGATGGTCTCTCCAGTGATGTAGGAAGCCTCCTCAGAGCACAAGAAGGCAATCACTCCACCCACTTCCTCTGGCTCTCCGACTCTAAAAGGGAAAGATGAAATATGATATTCATGTGTGCATAGTACAACATATTAACGACAAACTTCCATGTGAGCATGAGCTGTACCTTTTAATGCTGAGCTGCCTTTTAAACTCGTCCATGATGACTTCATTTCCCCATAACTGTGACACAACAGTGGTGTATTATAGAGACTTCAACATTTACCAAGAGTAAATTAAAGAAAACTCCCATGTTTTGAACGTGCGATACAAAGAGGACAGTGTGTTTTTCTCCTCACCGCAGAGCTGAAGCGGGTCTTGATGACTCCAGGGGCCACGCAGTTGACCCTAATGTTACTGTGGGCCAGCTCAGGAGCCAGCGCCCGGGTCAGACCCAGCAGTGCTGTCTTACTCACACTATAAGGACCCAGGGCCTGCAGAGACAGAAACACAGTGTCCATAACATACACATGCACACTGGAACTACAACTAACAGTATAGAATAGTTCTATGGGGAGTCTGTAGTACCTCCTATTTATCTTAAAGTGCTCATATTATGCTTTTTGGCTTTTTCCCTTTCCTTGATTGTGTTATATATCTTTTTTTGTGCACGTTATAGGTTTACAAAGTGAAAAAGCCCAAAGTCCACCCCAAAGGGACTTACCATCTCCAACAGAAAACACTGTTCACAAACAGCTCTATTGTAGTCCAGCCTTTACTTCAGAGACAAACATGAGTCATTTTGTAACACACGTTATAATGCTCGCCTAGCTGCTAGCGTGGCACACCCTCATACTCTGCTTCTGACTGGCTAGTAGTCCTTACCTAGCTATTGCGCATGTGTGACTCCCAACAAAGATGGAATAGAAGTGAGATGTCTCACTCTGTAGCTAAAACAGAGAGCTCAACACACAGGGTGAAAAGAGGAGCTGCAGCAATGTGCAGTACAACAAAAATATGGTGTTTTTTGAAAATTAAACCATGTAAACCTATTCTGATATAACCTCTAAATACAATTATGAACCTGAAAATTTGCATAATATGAACACTTTAAGACAAATATGTTTGTTCCGCTTATACTCTCACTGACCTGCATTGGTTGGTATCCAGCCACAGATGACACAAATACTACATTTCCCCCTCTAAATAGTAAAATAGAGCATTTGTGTTAATTCAATGTACAGTGAAGAGTTGTATAGTCTTATTTTTGTTTGGATTATCTTTTAGTTTGACACTCACCCCCTCGTCTCCATATGAGGCACCACCAACTTAGTCATGAGGAAGGCCGATTTCACATTTACAGACAGGATCTAGAAAGAAATGTAGAAATTATCCCATTAATTATACTGTATTAAAATAAATGAAAGGAGGAAGAAGAATCATTTTTCAGAGACAGGAGCCTCATTCAAACAATTCTTCTGTGAATCCCAGGGCTTCATTTGTGTGTACCTTGTCCCAGACGTCCTCTGTGGAGTCCATGATGTTTCCAAAGAAGGGGTTAACTGCTGCGTTGGATACCAGGATATCAATGCCTCCACACTGTTCCAGGGTCTACTCCAAACACAGAATGAGACTATTAATAAGGTTATGAGTCTAATTAATCAACGACAACTTCATAATTATTGGTATGCGGCCATGTTAACCAAACTTGTAGATTTAAAAAAAATTTTTAATTATTGTTCATTTATTCAGAACATAGAAATACAAACAAACAAGGCACAATCACAAATCCATCTAGAAAAAAAAGAGCTACTGCCTCGGGTCGAGCATATAAAACAAAACCTAGGAGCTTATACGTTACATAACAACATAAGGAATAATATAAAAGAAAATAAATAAAAAATAAATAAAGAAAAGGGGCTATCTCAAATTAAATTAAGATTTTCAAATAAATAGATTAATTCAAGGGCTTTTTTTTTTATCTTTAACTCGTTTCAATGACTTGCACAAAAGATTGAACTCATTCTTCCAATGGATCAGGGAGGGTTTGGTCTTAAATATCTACATTTATGTACAAAATGTTTTCCTAGCAGCACCAAGTTGTTGAGAACAAAATCTACCTTCTTATCTTCAACAAAGACACCAAACTTTATATCCTTCACTGTCAAAATTGAACCTCAGTCTTAAAAATTCATTTGTTGGGTAGATTATATTCAACATTTTAAAGTTGACCTCTTTTACCTTCGGGAGAAGAGGAAATGAGATATAACTTTTTCTTATTTTCTTAACCTCTCCATCCCCAAATTCTTCCAACATTTATTGTCTTTTAACTGGATTGGGATAATATTCCTTCAATAGAATATTTCTAATAACTTTATTGGTACATTTATAAATCACAGAAATCAATTCCTTGGATACAGAGCTGCCTCAGACCAGGAGAAACCTTGGAGTACCTCATGTCTTCTCTCACCATTGATTTCAGAGAAAATGGTATAGCTTTCAACCATCTATCAACCAAACTTGTAGATGCAGTTGTTTGAGAACCATAAAACTGTGGTTGATAGAATACAAAAAATACTTACCATTTGAACCAGTTTTTCTCGGTCTTCTCCTTTGCCAACATTACAGGTGGTCCCAGTCACTTGGATGCTCTGGCTCTGCAGCAGTGCCACAGCCTTGTCCACGTTGGCCTGCCGCCGGCTGCTCACCACCACATGGGCTCCTCTCTTTCCCAGAGCCTGAGCTGCAGCTAAACCAATTCTGAGGAGGAGAAGAAAAGCAGTAAGGGATCAAGTCTGTAACAACTGCTATTACCATCAATATAGCTGTCTTACATGATGTTATTATGAGACAAATGTTTGACATCATTTCAGATGCCATCCTTTGAGATTTCAAGATTCGATGCTTCATGGCCATTTCAATGTACCTACATGGAATTTGCTTTAGAGAGCTCACATAAATCAAAACAGGAACCTTGGAACATAACATGACCGTACTAAAGACATAAAACAAGTGGTAAAAATGCAAAATGATCAGTCAAATAACACAAATTTAATGTTATATTTATATATATATATATATATATATATATATATATATATATATATATATATATATATATATATGGAAACATTGGATAGCATCAGCACCATATGATGGGTTCCACTGTGTACATACCTTTAGTGTGGCTGTACTTGTTCTAATATTTTTTAGCCATTTTAAGGATTCGTAAAAATGTTTTTTTGTAGTCTAGGAGGTGTAAATTTCAAGGTTAGGTAGACCATGAGATACAGTTTGATGCACCACTTTGCTTAGCCTTTTCCTGTCTTGACCTGGGGTGTTGCTGTCACAGTTCAGTTATTGCAAAGGTGAGGATGCTCTCAATACCAACTTAAAAAATTTGACATCATTCCTTTCATAACTAGGAGAACTTTTTCAGCTGTCTTACAGAGAAAGGTCTTTGTTCACAGGATCACAAACTATTATAGATTATATCGTCAAGGGAAATGTTTCATGTTAGATTTCATTCCTTATCACTGCTTCATCAGGGCAGCTAACTGTTGCCAACGCCATTTTCTTAGTAACTGTTCTGTGTATTTTAGTATAGCAGCAGTATAGGCAAAACAGGAAAGCAGCGTGGAATTCTTACCCATCTGTAGAGGCAGTGACTATGGCTACCTTTCCAGCAAGGCTACTTTGAGACATACTCCTTTGGCCAGCAACAGGATTTGTCCTAATGCATCTGAATACACTCCTCAACATCACCTGTGAACAGAGAATAGTATCTAGGGTAGAGGTCACCTGGACTCTGACAGCACTGGTGCACAAGCTGAATACTGAGAGATATAAGTAAACAGTGAATATTGAAATTCATTCAGTCACTTAGATTCATTATACACTTATTGATCCATGGTGACATAACAGCAATGACATGAATAAAATACTTGATCGTTAGGCAGACTCAGAAAACTCAGTTCAAGTGTATACTTTTACGCATTTGGCTACATTGTATAAAGTAACTAATGCAAATATGCAAATGTAATCAAGAGCATTAGCCTACCATGCAGTTCATGCAATATTGAACATGAAGTTACAGTGGAAGAATTTCCTACGCCTCTTAAAGTCTACTGCCTAGACCTTTGACTACCAACGATTCATGTCGCTTCCGGGTAAAAGACCTGCTGTCAAAATAAAAGCCTCCGGAAAGCAGCCCAACAACATTGGTTGCTGTTTAATTCAATCGTACAGCCAAGTCCGTCAAAACAAGCATGCAATTTGTTTAGGGAATTTTGCTATACTGTCCAGTGGTAGTCGAAGCGTGGGCACACATTTTTCTTCTTCTTCTCAGTTTACAGCTTAGTTTTATGATTAACGGCCAAATTCAGACATCCCTAAACGCAACCC